>NC_068422.1:25838895-26138895 GCF_023373465.1 Oncorhynchus keta
GCTTTACATGTCTGATCGCTCTCTAGCGACTCCTTGTGGTGGGCTTGGGTGCCTGCAGGCTGACCTCATAGTTAATTGACCTGTGTTTCCTCTGACACATTGGTGCAGCTGGCTTCCAGGTTAAGCAGGTGGGTGTTATGAAGAGCGGTTAGGTGGGTCATGTTTCGGAGGACACATGACTCAACCTTTGTTGGGGAGTTGCAGAGATGAGACAAGATCGTAATTGGATATCACAAAAAAAGGGGGTAATATACTTATTTTATTTATTTTTATACTCCAGCACCCTCCCCTTGTGAGCCTTTTTTTATGGACTGCCCTCTTCAATTCAAACCAGTGGTTTTCAATGGGGTTCAACTCCGGACACTGAGATGGCCATTGCAAACTTTTGATTTTATGGTCAATTAAATATTTCTTTGTGGATTTTTATGTGTGCTTGGGTTTATTGTCTTGCTGGAAGATACACTTGCGGCCAAGTTTCAAACTCCTGGCAGAGACATCCAGGTTTTGGCTTAAATGTCCTGGTACTGGGTAAAGTTCATGCCATTGAATTTAACAAGGGTCCGAGGACCCCATAACAAAGAAAAACCCTGGGACCTAATCCCTCCCCAGACTAAGTGAAGGGTGTCAGGGGAGAATAGCAAAGACAACTTCGAAGCCTTGAGGTGGACCAGAATATATTGATAGTCCATATCGTAGAACTATCTCATGATAAGATACCAGACTACAACAGAGAAAGTACAGGGTGATACACAGTGTGACTCCTGAACTTGTGAACTGAAACTCCTCTGCACCTAAACATGAACAAATGGTTCTCCTCAATGTGTCTCTTCAGTGCTTGAAGATAGGCGCAGTCAGGCCATGTTTTGACTAGTGCACCAGAGGCCCGTTGAAATCACACAGCTGATGATACGCAGACTTACATACAGTTTTCACACACACACACACACGCACACACACACACACACACACACACACACACACACACACACACACACACACACACACACACACACACACACACACACACACACACACACACACACACACACACACACACACACACACACACACACACACACAGTAACCCCGTCAATGAAAATCTATCAATGTATAAATGTGTCTGAAATACCTTTTATACTACAGTACATTAAAAACGGAATGATGCAACACCACTCTCCTGTGCATTAATGAACAATGCATTCGACAAAAGACAAATTCCAGCAGATTCCCTTTGGATAATATGAAGATTTATTAAATACACATTAATATCACTGAAGTCTTGAGTGAAGCTGGTGGAATGTTCTGTCATAGCATCAGTTCTGTAGGCATAAATATTTGGGGAATAATCCCTCAGTGTTCATGTTATTTCTTCATATGAATATCTCCTTAGTTGCAGTGTGTGTTGCTCAAGACAGATCTAGAACAGGCATTTCTAACATGGGAGGTTTAACACACACACACACACACACACACACAAACACAAACCGTCATTTTGTTCTTCTAATAAATCACAAGCAGCTGTAGTTGCCATTGTAGCTCCGATGACTGAAATTCCATCCTCATCTCTCCTCTCTTCAACTTTGTAAGTTGATATGATCCACACATTTTAAAAGTTAGAAACTCTGGGGTTACGGTTTGTTTTGATAGACTGCTGTTTACTCTGTATTTTACTGGAAATTATAGCAGTAAAATTGTAATTACAGAACAATGACCAAACTATTACAACAGCATCTATATGTTTTAAATTAACCATCATTACATTATCATTACATCATATCATTACATGCCATTTCGTACCACAACTGGTATTTAAGTACTACAAAGTATTAATTGCTACCACATCATTTCTAATAAATACCAAGCAAAATACTGTAACATAAAGACATCCTGACACAGCCTACTGCTAACCAAACCCTTACGGTTCTCAGTTACCACCCTGGGAAGTCAGGGATAGTCACTGGGACTCAGCAAGTCATACATGCACACATACAAACATACACACACAGTCCCGCTGCCCCTCCACAGTCAGGTTCAGTTGAACCTTTCATTCAGAAATGACAGTACTCTCGGCCTCCTCGCTTCCTCTACATTCATCCTTCCATCTCTTCATCCCTCCATTCCTCTATCCCTTCTCTACAAATTACATTAGTAAAGCTGAGGGGTGATGATTTACATCGCTGTGCTCTGGCAAGATTGAGTAACCAAACACAGAGTTTGTGTGTGTGTGTGTGTGTGTGTGTGTGTGTGTGTGTGTGTGTGTGTGTGTGTGTGTGTGTGTGTGTGTGTGTGTGTGTGTGTGTGTGTGTGTGTGTGTGTGTGTGTGTGTGTGTGTGTGTGTGTGTGTGTGTGTGCGTGTGCATGCGTGTGCGTGTGTGTATGTGTGATCTCCTACCTGTTATTGTGATGTTGCTGTAGAGGTTGGAGAGCTGTTCTTTGAGGAGGACAAGCTGCATCTGAGCTGCCTTCTCTCTTTGCAGCTCCAGCATCATGTCAGGGTGGTTGGCCAGCTTACAGCCCCTCTGCTTGTCCAGGGCGATGTCACTACGTACTATGTCTGAGCATTGACACAGAGACCAAGAACGGGTCATGTAGTTTCATTGCGTACCACTTCTGGCAATATTGGATTTTTCCTTTCATGCTAATAAAGCTTGTTTGAATTCAAATTGAATGCTACAGAATAAGACTATAGGCCTACCAATGAACATGGACATAGACGATTTCAACTGTACCTAAAGTACATTTAAACATCTCAATACATTTTATAATCAAATTGGGAATACAACACAATAAATAAATATACAAAATGTGTGTTTAACATTTGCGTAAATTAATAATCAAATCTATAATGTCTAACTCACCATCTTCATAGTTTTTTAGGTAGTAATCTGGGCCGGGGCCTCTGAACTTGGCAAGGTTCTTCAGGTTGTGGAAGTGGAGGAAGTCGGTTCTCTTTCCTCCGAACCTCAGATAGGCTGGGGACAGACCTCGGGCTAGGGTTACCAAACGCTTGGAACTATACATGGAGACAGAGATCTGATAAGAATACGGTGCACAAATACATCTGAAATATTGATTAAACAATATTTTTTAATCAATTAGGCTCCGTGTCCAAACAAGCTGCATGAAAAACACAACATGACCATCATTGATTTCAGATCATGTACATACATACACAACTCTGAGAAGAAACGATTGACGTTATGTTGAAAATAATCCCTGTAGTGGGTATGTCATTGCAATATCCAGCACTAGTGACATAGACTACTCAACAGAGGCTGAGCACTACTTACACAAGACAAAAAAACTCAAGTCAGAAAACAATGACAACTTGATTTAAATGTGATATTTCTTGATAGCCCTGTGCATTCAGATTCAACACAAGAAAACTAGACATGGAGCCAATTTAATTCATACAGAGAGTAGGTTTTAATGTTGTTTTTTTTAGATAGCACAGGGAAAGATTTTATGATGGTGAGACTAGTATGCCCAGAATAATAAAAACATGTTCTACACTACAGTGTTACCAGATTACTGTCAAAGCTTTCCAGACTGGGCTTTCGAAACACTTTTTACTATCACTCTCACTTATTGGTTTCACTTGAGAGAAAAGCTAGTGAACCCTACTAGTATTTACATGATAGTATTATAGGACATGACAGCTTTTCCATTACAACAGGACTTTTATGACCCTCTCAGTGCTGCTGTTAGCCAGCTATCAATAATAACTCCCACAGCTCTGGTTTAGAAAAATAGTTTTGGGTTAAGTATTCCACTCTACTGTTGTGTTACCAGACTGGACACAGAATAAACAACAGAAATATTATACTTTTCAACCAAAGCCACACAGTAATTTGTGCATATCATCAAGAGTGGACCACCAACAAAACAATGGAGCAACCTAATACATGACATGCCAATAGCAAATGCTTTCTGTAGTAAAGGAATGGCATTCCATGAGAGCAACATTAGCCTACTTTTTAAACTTGATTTGAACCTAGACATTATTTGTTTACAAAGTCTCCTTTGAACAAAACCATGGAGCAAAAGGACAGTTTTGTAGTAGGTCTATTTATAAGTCACGTTCTTCAAAATAAAGGGAATATTTCCCATTCATTTTAATTACTGGAAATTGCACAGTAGCTTTAAAATGTTGTGTTCAATTATATGTTATGGGATTAGCACTTACCATATGGTGCTGTTTTTGTAGGCAGAATATAGGCCATGTTGTGATCATTTTAACCGATTCTTGCAGACTTGAATAAAGTGCCATTTTTATGACAATTATAGACAATTGTGGTAGTTAAATCGCCTAGCTTTGTATTATAATAATTGCCTATTTATGTCTCTAAAATCCAGCGACCTACCACAAAAACGAATTTATCCTATAGTATAGCCTTAGTGTGCTTGAACGCTGGGTTATCAGATCTGACGATCAGCAACGTTTACAGTAGGCATGGTTGAAATGTTTATTCAAATAACGGTTTATATGAACTTGACCAGTACAGTTTAAGAAAATAAATATTGTAAAAACATTTCAGAAAATTAGCATTGAAATTGTGAGTGAATAGCCTACCTACATTTAGGAAGTTAGTGAAAAGTATGAACCAAAGTAAAGCAAAACAATATTGTTAAAGGGATCATTGTTTGATCACATGTTATTGTGTTATTGTTATTATGAATATTATGAACATTAGGTATATTATTATATTATTGTGATGATTAGTATCATTATTATTATTATTGTTATTATCACAAAATTGATGCAGACAACATTTACTTGCTGAAGGAGGAATATACAGCAACAACTGAATTGATATAGATCCATATGATTGAACGCGTTCATGTGGGAATAACACTTTTCATCTAGTTAACCCAGAATTACATTTTTGCTAAAATCCTGACCACAAAGTTCTCCACTGACTGGTAAAAGTTACATCTGGGAACTTTGCACAATAGCCGAAGCTGATTGGAAGCTGAAATTGTTTACTTCCAGGGCGATACATGCTGTGGCTCCAATAATATTTGAGTAGCCATTCCGACTGTTTTTCATTATTACAAACATGTCGATATCGAGTAGTAAACCCTGATACTCTATAGAACTTGTAAAATGCCACGACCCCCTTTCTCTCCTCCCAAACAATAACAGTGGATGTTTCACTGGAAATAAGAAACCTCTGTTTACGGAAATTCTTCAAAGAGCCTCGTGTGCGCCATGTAGGCATACTTCTACCAAATGTAAACTATTCCCTTCCATACCCAACATGCAACATTAACTATATATGATGAGCTCATATCACCTCTTTCCCTGTCATTCTCGTTCCCCTCTCTCTTCATTTCATATTAGCATTGTGTAGAACACAGAAACATTGATACGACTAAGACAGTGGCATTATATATGTAGACATATTATTAACATCGCTATGCTAAAGAGCTGTTTCTGAATTAGGCTCCATACTGTGTAAACTGATGCATGCATGCCACACGAGAATGACGCAGCATGTGTCAAAAGGTGTCTCAACTGAAACTAGAAAATAGGCTACTAGTATGCACACCAATTGGTAAAGCTCGACGACGTAATTATGAAGTTAGACCTACACTCCAATCTTTAGGACACTCCATATTTCCATACGGGCTTGTTTACCCCATATCTAATGTCACCTAAACAAAGGCGATGCACAAATCGGCATAAACCGACTTTATGACATGGTTTAATGATTCCCGATATCATAATATTGTCAAAGAACCATTCGTCTAGATAACTAAATCCGATCATGCTCAACAGAGACCTATAAACCAAAAGCAATGCATTTGATCCAAACATTAGAATAACGACGACTATGAAATCGATAAAGCAGACAGAGTGGGAAAGTAATCTACCTCAGGAAGTCCAGCCACCCGTCCTTTATAATCGACGGATCCAACTGTAAAGAGAGGAAGTTGTCGTTTAGAACTTGAACCGGACTGCGGGTGTTGACGTCCAGCAGAATCAGCGTCCTCTCCATGAACCCCGCTCTCTTCCCCCCGCCGCCGGGTGCAGGTCTCTGGTAGGTCGAAGAAGAGGAGATCACCGACTGCACCATCAGAGCAACGGATACCAGCCACAGCCGGGAGCCTGGGAAGGGGCATGTCGCTGGATTGGGCATCTTCCTGGCTTGGCACCACAGATGGAACACTGCGCCTAAAAACAAGACCGTGCTTTGTTGTTTGAGGGAACGTGAGAGAAGCTATAGGAATACCATATAGTCTGAATGCACTCTTCCTATTCATTTGAGCGAAGATATCTGCTCCTTTCTGTCTGTCCGTCTCCCCCCGCCCCTCCGTGTTTTTGGGAGCTGGAGAGGGGAGCGCACGCCCCGGGCCAGCCTCCCCGCTAAAGAGGGCCAGGAGCCTGGGGGAGGAGAGGGGGCAGCACCGCCCCTCTTCAGGACTCAGTGGTGGTTCTTCTCTGAGGTATGAGGGTTCATACTTATTCCCTGAGGTGTAGGAGAGAAAACAATGATCAGGGCGATCTATTTATCAGTATGTTAGGACAAGTCCGCATTGCAGAGCTCAACAAGTCCGACTTTTCTTGCTTTTATGACTTGTAAAATTAGGAAAGGGAACCTTTAGAAAAACAAGAGGCTATACTTTTACATAGACACATGACTCAAAAGGTATTAAGATATATAATATCTTATATAAGATATAGAATATACGCACTTAGCGAGTTGTCTCCAATGCACAACGTAAAAAGAATTACGCACGCTGGTGATTGCCACAAAACATACATTTTCATGTAAATCTGAAAAGCAATTTGTCTGATGCAATGAATTGTGTATGAAACTGTCGTGTATTTTTCCCTCTCGAACAAAACAATACAAACAAATCATGTTAACCAATGGAATGATTATAAACAAGCGTTGTGAAAACCGTGTATTCAAAACTAGAACTACTAGAAATATTTAGGCTAAGGAACTACTCGAATTTGGTATCTCGGATTTGTGTTGCTTAGATTACAATTGCAGGGTCATCGAAAAAGCTGAACGTTTTATATTTGCTAATTATCTGTGAAACACAAATCTCTTATACATGAAAGTTGGATGCATCTCTACAGTGTCAAGATGGTTTTCATAAAGACATAATTATGCATGTTTAAACAAATGTATATTTCGTTCGTTGGGGAACTAAGAACCCCAATACAATCCATCAAAGAAGACAAAAAACGCACATTCCTAACTAAGCTACATTCATATTTTAAGTAAGCCTGCATAAAACGAAAATGTTTAGTCCTAGTAAAACAAGTAAACGTCAACGTAAATAAATGAAATATCAGAGTAGGCCTATTGGTGTTCTTTCTATACTTTTGAATGGAACGGTTTTTAGACGCTGTTATCGAACAGGGCATTTCTTGGTGTACGGTCCTAGATAAGTATGCCTACAAGAAAGGGAGAATAAATAGCTAGTTAGGCTATGCGGTAAAATATATTTTACGCACAAGTAGCCAATTTAACTAGGCTATTTAAGAACACATGCCATCACAAGGCTAATGTTTTCTCACAGTGTGATCTGTGCTAATATGTTTTCTACAGTTTAACCAGTGACTGCATCGAACTTTGCCAACTTTGCCAATCATAGCCTAGCTCAGTCGTATAGCCTGCTTGGTGCGCTTCCAAAAACATGTTCAAAACTAATTTAGAACTCTAAAGCCATCATATTTAACATACCTATAAAAGCTTTATTTAAAGTCTCTCTCCAGATGTTCTTTGATCAGAGGGCCTACACACAGCGTGGTCCCACTTGCAAGTAGAGAAAGGCATTGACCGACGGGATGGGTCGTTGTTATGGCGGTTATCCCAACAACTTCACCTCACCTCCGCGTGGCCCGTCTCAGCCTCATGAGCACACCGCCTTACTGTTTGATAACTCTGGTCGTCTGAGGTCGCTGACAATATACTCCCCTTGATCTACCGTGCAGAAAGTGCATGATGCACTGGGATTGGGAAGATATCCCAAAACATTTGTGTAATCCCTCCTGTTACAGTCAAAATCAATACACGTTTGAAAATGTTTAGAGGTTCTATTATCTATTTGAATTAGTGACCGCTGCAACCAACTTCATGTTTTACGCTCCAACGTTAAACCATTCAAACAACTTTTGGAAAGCTCGATATTAATTCTGGAAAGTGCGTGAGGCCTGGCTGAAAGGAACAAAGGAAATATGAAGACGCAAACATGGACAGGACATGCCTGACACAGCCTGCGGCTGACAGGACATTGCAAATAAACGAGCCAGTTATTGTTATTCATCTCTCATGAGAAAGCTTTATCAACTGTCCATTGCTATGTGAGGAAGAATCAGACACGCACCCCTCATGGTCCTAAGGCAGAACACTGTCTATCTATTCCTAATATTCACGTCTAATAGCGGGGAGCAAACCTCTGACTCCTTTTCACCCTCTCCAACCTCATACCTCTCTATATATTAATCTCTCCAACCTTCTCTAACTCCTATATAACTCTCTCCATATCACAGTGGGATCTTCGGTTGACCCCTCACTCCGCCAGGAGAAGAGATGAGTCTTTGATATGTCCCGCTGCGGCTGTAGCAGTCCTGTGGCAACGGACCAACATCCCTCATCAAGTTACGGTCTTTTACTGCGTGTCTATGGCAGATATACTGTACACGTCATTTGGAGTCTTTTGATGTCAGTTTTGAGATGTCAAAGACATATTGTGTGAAGTGTTTGGGATTGATGGGAATACATAGCATGTGATTTCCATAAAGGTTAGATTTTCCCTATGAAATGTTACCAAAATGTTAAATAGAACATTAAGAGAAAAATGACAGTAATTTAGTGCCCACTCTTTGAACGATATGGAGACTGTGAATGCATTTAGTTTTACAAAACATTGTTCTGATACTCGATACTCAGATAGATGGAAGAGTAAAGCTACAGTCTGTGAGATTTCCAGGAATTCCAACTAAATGAAATATAATATAAATACTTTACATTAGATAACTACAACTGTGTTATAGGCTACACTAGGTAGCCTAGCGGTTATTAAGAGCATTGGGCCAGTAACTGAAAGTTCGCTGGTTCGAATGCCCGAGCCGAATTGGTGAAAAATCTGTCGATGTGCATTTGAGCTAGGCACAACCCTATTTGCTGATGGAATTCGCTATGGATAATAGCGTCTGCTAAATTACTAAATTGTAAAATCAAACAATTGGTGTTGAAAACAAATAGGTTAGCACATTATCACAATTCAATAACATTACAGTTGTGTTCATAGGATAGAACATTCGTAGAAGATGTTTGTGCGTGAATGTTGTCCATGTGCACTCTGTGAGTGAAATTAGGGAACCCGCCACCAAAATAGTACAGATTGGCTTGCATTTCTCGAGTTGAGCTTGACTTTATCGTATTTCCAATCATTGCAAAGAAAATTAACCGACTTTTCAAATTCCTTCCGACTTGGAAAATAATGTAGGCTAGCCAACACTCGTTTGCTTCTTTCAACACATTCCGTAATGTCGAATGTTTTCTCATGTCACATTTTATCGTGTTAATTAAGCTATTTTTGCCAGGGGCATAAGCTATCGAAAGTGTGTGTGGGTATCGTTGACTGAATAACTACTTTCGGAAGTTTTTGACAAAATAATAAATACATGTTAAATATTATACTATAACTTTTCGACCCCGTTTATCGAAGAAAAAGGTAGACCTATTGTATCAACTCTGAAAAATCAAGACAAACTGAACACAACCATAATAGTACTATAATAGACTAATAATAATGACAATTATAATAACAAAAAAAACATGACCTAATAGACAAATCATTTTGTAATATAAACGAAAAAATAGTAATTTACTTGGGGAAAAAAGAGAAACGTGCAACAGATAGGCCTACCTCGAAGGCAGACTAACGAACACATCTTATCTCCGGAGCTAAACAAAGCAAAAGCTTTTTCCTATTATTCCTTTAGGTGTGGTTACATGGCTTTATATAACGGGGTGGTAGATATAGCCTGTATGGCATAGTGTTTAAAGATAGGCCTACATCTGGTTTAAATACATGTCTCTCTCTATATTTGATATAAATATGTCCAGATTTGCATAACCTACAGGTTAGTTAGCTTTTAACCTCTCAGGATTATAACGATAATAATCAGATTTAAACTCTCTTTTTTTCAAAAACACATTCTATCTTTGTCCCATGTTTTCACACGAGACCCCTGAACTATATAACGCAATAAAACAGGCCTCTATGGTAGCCTATTGGAAAATGAAACAAATCAACAGGGTCGAAAATGTAACAGCAATTTCGTTAGTGAAGCAATAACAGCCAAGGGCAAATGCATTACATTGGAAACATATTTTGTTGAAATGTATTGAGCTTTATCAGTTGAACATGATTTAAAATATCAATAATACTAGGCCTATATCATTTAGTCACATACCCTACAATAACATGATTTATTTTCAGTTTTGTGGCTATATGGTTTGTTATTTTCTATTTAAATCAACGAAATTACGTTGAACCAACGTGGAATATACATTGAATTCACGTCTGTGTCGTGGGATCTGACTTCGATTATACTTCCAAAATCATTTATTTTTTATTTTTAACTTTGCCTTGACAGGCACATACATGTGATTTGGAGCATAGGTGTAGAGAGAGACAGCGTGGACGAAGGAGGGTGGATAAGGCCATTTATTGACACACCACTACCAGGATTGTAACTGTCTTGAACAGGCGATGAAAGGGTCACGGTTTTACGAGGTAGGGTTCACGATCGCTCTTCCAAATATTGATGACGTGTGAAAGTTGCAGAGGCAGAGAAGTCAGCCTACCACTAGACAAAGGAGCAGCCAAGTCGCTGTGTATTATCGTGTCCTTTTTATTTATCTGATTATTAAACCAATGTAATGGTGTGCTTTGCTAAACTGTCTTATCTGTTTACATTTCTCGTGTTATGGTTTACACTAACATGTAGGCTCCGATTCCAAAATGTAAAAACATGATATTTTAAATTGAATTAGACGCTACAAGTAAGACGTTGTCGTTTGTAGGCTAATTGTTCGTATGCCTAAATGCGATTGAAAATTCAAAATAATTTAGAAATAATAATTGTTAGGCTATTAATTATAAATAATTTGCAAATTATAAATCATTGCTGACTCAGGCCCAAAACATTGACTCGTAGTAATAACATATTATTGGCTTTAAAATACAACCCTGCTGTTATTACTGTGCTAATTAAATCCGTTTAATGACCATATTATGTGAAATTAAATCAAATTACTCAGGGTAAACGAACAACTTGTTGAGTTGAAGAGGCTCTAGTAAAACTTGATTCCAGAGCTGGTGCTGAAATGGGAAAGGGGAGTCAGCACTGCCATCTGGTGGAATACTGTATAACACGTTCTAGAAAAATCGACTGCAGTTTAACCCAATGTGATGATGACGATGCTGCTGTTTTCAAAGATTATGACGATAATTATGACGGTGACAATGATGAGGATGATTATGATGATGCTGATTGTGAAAAAATAGCTTGAGAGAGAGGCCTACAAAATGAACACACACACACACACACACACACACACACACACACACACACACACACACACACACACACACACACACACACACACACACACACACACACACACACACACACACACACACACACACACACACACACACACACACACCACACAGGGAAGTGGCTGATGATAGGGCATATCCTGCCTGCTATTTTTAGACTGTAGTGGCACTCAACATGACATTACGTCATTGTGCTGCACACATGCCCGTTCTCTCTCTCGGCCCCCTCTCTCTTCTCTCTTCTCTCTGCTCCAAATGTGGCTCTCCAGATGCAATGCCGATTCCAAGAGCCAGCGTAAAAACCCTAACCACGTGACCATCGCCGACCTCCCTCTGCAGCTCATTCAGCATGATGGCTGCTGATGCTGCAGCAGCTTCATCCTCAACACACCGCACCGCACTTCATTCCTGCAGCCTGCTGTTGTTTAACTTCTCTATCCTTCTCATCATCATATTCTTTCTCCCAGCTCCGGCGAAGGGATTGCTTGGTGTACGCCCAGAGAACACTAAAGCCGGTGAACTGTCTGTGCAAGACGGGCTGCTCCAGGCGACCGAGGGGACGCGGTTCATGCTGCGGGTTTACTACGCAGCATCCCCGGTTACACAGAGAGCCCAGAACCGCTCTGGGAGCGGGAGACCAGAGGGTGCAGCTGCCGCACCATGGATCGCCTTCATAGAGGAGCCAGGAGGAGAGCGAGAGAGAGGAGAGGGGAATAACATGGTCAGTTTATTTAGTGTATTGACCATTTACCCATAACGCTATATATGACATATGTTTAATTCAATTGCGTATATATCGTGTTAAAATTTTAATTTGTCTTTAGGTCCATTCCAAATGGAACCCGTGCGTGGACGAGCATGCGCGGAGTTCTGACATCGAACTCCTGGGTTCCTTCAGGTCTGCATCCAGCCACAACTCCGTTCTAGGTTCGTTTGTAGTTACATGTTTTTATCGTTGTTGAATTGTCGAATGTTTAAAAAAGTGTATTGTGTTATTGTGCGTTTTTATTTTGTCTGATGAGGACCTTTGTGTTATTTGATTCTGATTCCATAGTGGAGCTGCTCGCCAAAGACCTGCGCAAAGATGAGCGGATAAAATACTACTCCATTTGCGCGTTTGATGGGGTGAAGTGGGAACATTTCACCACCAGAGACTTCTGGCTAGCCGTGGTGGAGCGACCCCCGCAAGCGGACGTGTGGCTCCAGTTAGGGGTGTCGGTGATGCTACTGGGGCTCTCTGCGCTCTGTAGTGGACTGAACATCAGCATGCTCGCCCTGGATCCCATTGAGCTCCGGGTCCTCCAAAACAGCGGCACCGAGAAGGAACAAAAATATGCGCACAAGATCGAATCTGTGCGTAAACATGGCAACTACATCCTGTGTACTGTGGTGCTGGGCAATGTGCTGACCAACACCTGTTTTGTAGTGTGGATGTGCCAGATTATAGGGATGACTCCCACCTCCCTTGCTACCTGCACTTTCGGTATATTCTTTATAGGAGAGATCCTGCCTCACTCTGTGGCGTCCAGACACAGCCTCGCCATCGCCTCCAAAACCATCTGGGCCACCCGGCTTCTAATGCTGGTCTCCTTCCCCATCTCATACCCCGTCTCCAAACTCCTAGACATCATGCTCCACCAGGAGATCAGTAACTTCTACACCAGAGAGAAACTGGTTGCCATGCTGCGCGTCACAGACCCCTACCACGATCTGGTCAAAGAAGAACTCAACATCATCCAGGGCGCTCTGGAGTTGCGCACCAAGAACGTAGAAGTTGTTCACACTCCGCTGGCGGACTGTTACATGCTCTCCTCGGATGCTGTTCTAGACTTCTGTACGATGTCTGACGTCATGCAGAGCGGGTTCACCCGGATCCCGGTCTATGAGAACGACAGGTCCAACATTGTTGATATCCTGTTCGTCAAAGACCTGGCGTTCGTGGACCCGGATGACTGCACCCCGCTGAAGACCATCACCCAGTTCTACAAACACCCCATGCACTGTGTGTTCAGCGATACCAAACTGGATGTGATGCTGGAGGAGTTCAAGAGAGGTAATAGAGTTAGGTATACACTGTTGTAGAGATGAAAAAAAACATATGCAGAATCAGGTAACATATAAAGAGTTAAATATTATAGGAAATGCACCACCATTTTTGGAAACAGCTGGAGGTGCATTCTCCAGAGATATACCTGCAACCATCAGAGCACATGAACCAATGAGCTCACAAGTTCAAATCACATGATTACTGCATTTCAGGAACCTCTACCATGTTGCACATGATCTATGATAAAACAAATATATTGTTCAGCAGGTGCTGTGCTCGTTTGACAAGAAGTTGTGTATACTGTAGCTAAGTGCCATGAGAGTGTTCAAGTTAACCCATACACATTCCATCACACCATTTCCCTCTTCCTGAAAAGCAGAGGATCCAGGATGTATTTAAGTCCAGTGACGCTTTGAAGAGTCCGTCATATAAGATGATAAGGGCTCAGCAGGTTCGAGTGGAGGTAATTGGTATAGGCTACTGCAAGGTTTTCTAAACTCAGTCCTGGGGACCCCAAGGGGAGCACATTTAGTTTTTTTGCCCTAGCACAGCTGATTCAAATAATCAGAGGTTGATGATGAGTTGATTATTTGAATCAGCTGTGTAGTGTTAGGGCAAAAAACAAAATGTGCACCCGTTGGGGTCCCCAGGCCCAAGTTTGGGAAACGCTGGGCTACTGTATGTCAGGGAAGAGTTTTAAGCCGTATCTATAATCCATAAAACCAACAACTTCCTTGAAGCTACCCGGGAATGAACTGGGACAGCTTAGAGAGAGTAGCAAGGTTATCTATATGTTTTACAGATTATGCTAATTATAGTCTTGTGATTGCTTTAGCTGATTTGGTTCTGGATTATACAATGATTATGCCAATGATTATGATACAAATGTCCTGTTGTCCTTATGGTAATTGCTTTGGATAACCTGTGTTTATCACCCGTCTCAGGAATCCATAGAATGGCATTGAGTTGAAAGAGCCCAGTGAAGCGGTACATCCCACAGTAGAACAGGACTGAAGTGCTGCAGTTTGAAGAGAAGTGACAAATTGACAGTAAACGGTCCTTTGTGTTACCATCCATGTAAGAATGTCAAAGGGAGCTGGAGGCTTTTCTGATTCCCATGACAACCAGAGTATAAATCATTCAGCCGTCAGCCAGGAGGCTAGGTAGGTGTGTGTGTCTTTTTGTTTAACTATCCTTGTGAGTACTATCCTCACAATGATAGCAAAAAAGGAAAATTCAGACAAGTGGGGACATTTTGCCGGTCCCCTCGAGGAAAAATGCTATTTCTGGCTTAGGTGTAAGGGTTAGGGTTACAATTAGGGTTATGGTTAGGTTTAGGGTTTAGGGTTAGGTATAGTTTTAGGGTCAGGGGTTTGGGGTTAAGGTTGGCGGCAGGTAGCGGCATGTAGCCTAGTGGTTAGAGCATTGGACTAGTAACCTGAAAGGTCGCAAGATTGAATCCCCGAGCTGACAAGGTGAATATCTGTCGTTCTGCCCCCGAACAAGGCAGTTAACCCACTGTTCCTAGGCCGTCATTGAAAATAAGAATTTTTTCTTAACTGACTAGCCTAGTTAAATAAAGGTAAATAAAAAAAGGTTAGGGAAAATAGGATTTTGGATGGGAATAAATTATTTGGTCCCCACAAGAATAGCAATACAAAACTGTGTTTGTGTGGGTGCACACTCAGTACTTCGTTTGGAGCTATACAAAAGTAAAAGTGTATTTTTGAGTGGGTGAAATGAACAGACATAATGTTTCTCGTGTGTGTTGCATAATACACAGAAGTAGAATAGATTTGATGTGCTCTGACTGTTGGCAGGAATCAAACTGGAGGCTTTGGGACAGAGACGGCAGTGTCCACTAGGATGAGAGATTATGTAACAGGACTAGGGCTTCACTCAGATGCTATTCAGATTGTCAGGGTTGGTTTGTCCATGATGGCTCAGAGATGGTAATCTGATTTATTCAGAATGAAGGGTTTAATGATGAGAAGGATGACTTGGGGAAATGAGTTGGATCAGAGGGCCTTATTCAATCAACATTTGTTTTGTGGTGTGATTAAAAGTAACATTCACATTTTCAACTCACATTCAACATCATCTGGTTGTCTAGAGGCGCCAGAAGGAAAGGTTGGGCTTCCATCGCAGACACAGTCTCCTCCTCCTCCCTCAGTCCGGTGTCACATTTAAACTGGTCCACATACATGATATCTGGGTTGCCCCTTCGGGTGGATTCATGCTGTGGTTGCCAGAGAATCAGTTCACTGACAGGGATGTCCTTTGGTCGGTAGGAATGTCTGAGGAGAGCATATATAGTTCATATATATTGTTAGTTACTGTATATTGTTATGTTTCTCATACCCCTCAAAAAACAGACACACGTTTTGATTGAACAATAGAACCATTCAAAGCAGTTGGTCCTGCAGAATCATGACATTTTATAGGAGCTAACTGACTATCAAATGTTAAGTTACATATCCATGTGAGGGGGAGAGGATGAGAGTAATGAGAGAACCCTGCTGATTCCGACCTTCACTTCTAATCCTCATGTCAGCAGGCCATCACTGGGGAGAGGCAGAAGTGTGTGTGTGTGTGTGTGTGTGTGTGTGTGTGTGTGTGTGTGTGTGTGTGTGTGTGTGTGTGTGTGTGTGTGTGTGTGTGTGTGTGTGTGTGTGTGTGTGTGTGTGTGTGTGTGTGTGTGTGTGTGTGTGTGTGTGTGTGTGTGTGTGTGTGTGTGTGTGTGAGCTATTGGTAACCTGGCTGTGGCACCATAAAAAATGCAGTTCCAACCTTTACCTCTTCCCCTCCTTTCCTTCTCTCTTCATCTCCTCCCCTCTCTGCAGCTGTGATGGAGGCTGTTTCGGGAAGGCAATAGGGTTAGGAGGGAGGTGGGGAGTGTTACATGAAATGCCACGGTGACTAAATCGTTCACAAGCCATGGAAATAAACCACAGCGTCTCTGTTGTTGTATTGGACTGACACACAAGGCAGTGTACTTGTAAATTGTTATGTAAGGTGCTAGCAAAGTCAGTGCCTTTCATAGTGGACAGTTTTTTAAAAAATCCTCAAACTAAGAGGATTTGATAGTTGAACAAGAGTTAGACTCAATATGGAGTAGAGTTCCAATCTCAAAAAGGTTTGATATGTAGTAGGAGGCTTCATGATGCTGTGTGGGCATGCGTTCATGCTATGTCTGTGTGCATGCAGTTCATTCATGCATATGTATGAGAGTTTAAAAACATGCATCTTTGTGTGTTTATGTTTGTGGGTATGTGTGTGAGTGAGTGTAGGTGTGTGGGCATGTGTGTGCCTGGAGTTGCCAAGCAGCAGTATGGCTAGTGAGTCTACTCGTCAGAACCAGGCTTCCTCAGACTGGTTACGTAATCTCAGGATGTGTTTACGTAACCACCAAGTTTTCCTGACTGTCAAAATGTCTCTATTAATCACCCCCACACGCACACACACCGCTGAGGGTATTTTCATTTGGGATCTGGCCAGTTCTCAGTAATAATAACACAAATATATGACTTATCTACAGTATGTACTGTATGACTGACTCATATCAGCAGGGGAGGGCATCAATCTCTGGCTTAACGGCTACTTACTGTAAGAGTCTCCTGATTGGCGTTGTGTTGATTTTTTATCTGCTTTAATGACAGAAGGATTTCCAGACTCACCACAAATAGATCCTACTATCCATTTCTCTAACCTCTCTCTCTCTCTCTCTCTCTCTCTCTCTCTCTCTCTCTCTCTCTCTCTCTCTCTCTCTCTCTCTCTCTCTCTCTCTCTCTCTCTCTCTCTCTCTCTCTCTCTCTCTCTCTCTCTCTCTCTCTCTCTCTCTCTCTCTCTCTCTCTCTCTCTCTCTCTCTCTCTCTCTCTCTCTCTCTCTAATAACTCTGTATTCACCTCCTCTCTCTCCCTCCCTCCACCCACCATCCTTTCCCCCTTCCCCTCCTTTGCCCCCCCCTCTCTCTCTCCCCCATTCTCTCTCTCTCCCCCATTCTCTACCTCTCCCCCTCTCTTTCTCTCTCCCTCCCTCCACCATCCTTCCCCTCCTTTGCCTTCTCTCTCTCTCTCTCTCTCTCTCTCTCTCTCTCTCTCTCTCTCTCTCTCTCTCTCTCTCTCTCTCTCTCTCTCTCTCTCTCTCTCTCACCTTCTCCTCTCTCTCCTAGGTAAATCCCATCTGGCTATAGTCCACAGGGTGAATAGTGAAGGGGAGGGAGATCCATTCTACGAGGTCCTGGGAATTGTTACTTTGGAGGATGTTATCGAAGAAATCATCAAGTCTGAGATTGTGGACGAGACAGACCTCTTCAGTATGTACAATTTAAAAACTATCTCTCGGTTTCCCTGTTCCTGTCTCCATCTATGCTATTTATCCCACCGATATCCCTTCCTGCTGCTCCCATCACCTGATCTGATGCATAATAATTCATCAGAAGTAATGAACTTATCCTATAGATAATTACCACTGGGTTAATTGGGGCTTAATGCTCTCTCTCCAGTGTGTGTGTGAGTGAGAGAGACAGCGAGAGCGAGACAAAGAAAGAGCGAGTGAGAGAGGGAGGGGGGAGAGAAAGCGAGTGAGAGAGAGATACTACATTTATACCTAGTGACCTCATCAAAAGAGCCTTTTGTTTTACCGGCTACAGTATTGGACTGGCAAATGCATTTCATGGTGAATTGTGTTGCTCATTGTCCTTGCACTGTACATTGTTTATTTTTCATTATGCTGTATTATCAAATATTGCATATTTCTTCCATGTAAGATACAACCACCAATGGGGTAAACACTGTGTGCATAATAACAGACTTCCCTAACCCTTTTTGGGAACATCATTGATGTTTCAAACCTGTTACATGTTTAATTGCAAGGAGACTGTATACTGTATGCTGTATAAAGTAGGCTCCCATGGTAAGAGAGAGAGAGAGAAAGAGAGGGGTAAAAAGAGTAGAGAGAGTGTGTGTGTGTGTGTTTGTGTGTGCGTGTGTGCGTGCGTGCGTGCGTGTGTGTGTGTGTTAGGGTTGAGTATCTGTGACCAGTATCCCGGGACTTCCTGACCAAGCTCCTCCCCATTTCCCGAGAAAATAATGATGGGTCACTTGGACCAATAAAATCAAAATGTTATGTCACACCAATTTGTTTCACATTTGTTTATTTCACCTTTATTTAACCATGTAGGCTAGTAGAGAACAAGTTGTCATTTATAACTGCGACCTGGTCAAGATAAAGCAAAGCAGTTTGACACATAAAACAACACAGAGTTACACATGGAATAAACAAACATACAGTCAATAATACAGCACAAATGTGAGTGCAAATGAGGTAAGATAAGGGAGTTAAGGCAATACATAGGCCATGGTGGTGAAGTAATTACAATATAGCAATTAAACACTGGAATGGTAGATGTGCAGAATATGAATGTGCAAATAGCAGCAGTATGGGGTGCAAAGGAGCAAGGTAAATAAATACATACATACAGTATGGGGATGAGGTAGTTGAGGTAGTTGGACAGACTATACATACAGCTCGCAGTGGTGGGTAGTATATTTTATTTTTTTATTTTACCTTTATTTAACCAGGCAAGTCAGTTAAGAACACATTCTTATTTTCAATGACGGCCTAGGAACAGTGGGTTAACTGCCTGTTCAGGGGCAGAACGACAGATTTGTACCTTGTCAGCTCGGGGGTTTGAACTCGCAACCTTCCGGTTACTAGTCCAACGCTCTAACCACTAGGCTACGCTGCCGCCCCTATATGGGACTTTGGTGACAAAATGGATGGCACTGTGATAGACTGCATCCAATTTGTTGAGTAGAGTGTTGGAGGCTATTTTGTAAATGACATCGCCAAAGTTGAGGATCGGAAGGATGGTTAGTTTTACGAGGGTATGTTTGGCAGCATGAGTGAAGGATGCTTTGTTACGAAATAGGAAGCCTATTCTAGATTTAATTTTGGATTGGAGATGCTTAATGTGAGCCTGGAAGGAGAGTTTAAAGTCTAAGCAGAAACCTAGGTATTTGTAGTTGTCCACATATTCTAAGTCAGAACTGTCCAGAGTAGTGATGCTGGACGGGAGGGCAGGTGCGGGCAGCGATCGGTTGAAGAGCATGCATTTAGTTTTACTTGCATTTAAGAGCAGTTGGAGGCCACGGAAAGGAGAGTTGTATGGCATTGAAGCTCATCTGGAGGTTAGTTAACACAGTGTCCAAAGAAGGGTCAGAGGTACACAGAATGGTGTCGTCTGCGTAGAGGTGGATCAGAGAATCACCAGCAGAAAGAGCGACATCATTGATGTATACAGAGAAGAGAGTCGGCCCGAGAATTGAACCCTGTGGCACCCCCATAGAGACTGCCAGAGGTGCGGACAACAGGCCCTCCGATTTGACATACTGAACTCTATCAGAGAAGTAGTTGGTGAACCAGGCAAGGCAATCATTTGAGAAGCCAAGGCTGCTGAGTCTGCCGATATGAGTGTGGTGATTGACAGAGTCGAAAGCATTGGCCAGGTTGATGAATACGTCTGCACAGCAATGTCTCTTATCGATGGTAGTTATGATGTCGTTTGTGACCTTGAGCGTGGCTGAGGTGCACCCATGACCAGCTCTGAAACTAGATTGCATAGCAGACAAGGTACGGTGGGATTCGAAATGGTTGGTAATCTGTTTGTTAACTTGGCTTTCAAAGACCTTAGAAAGGTAGGGTAGGATAGATATAGCAGTTTGGGTCTAGAGTGTCTTCCCCTTTGAAGAGGGGGGTGACCACGGCATCTTTCCAATCTTTGGAAATCTCAGACAATACGAAAGAGAGGTTGAACAGGCTAGTAATAGGGGTTGCAACAATTTCGGCAGATAATTTTAGGAAGAGAGAGTCCAGATTGTTTAGCCCGGCTGATTTGTAGGGGTCCTGATTTTACAGCAATTTCAGAACATCAGCTATTTGGATTTGGGTGAAGGAGAAATGGGGGAGGCTTGGGCGAGTTGCTGTGGGGGGTGCAGGGCTGTTGACCGGGGTAGGGGTAGCCAGGTGGAAGGCATGGCCAGCTGTAGAAAAATGCTTATTGAAATTCTCAATTATAGTGGATTTATCGGTGGTGACAGTGTTTCCTAGCCTCAGTGCAGTGGTCAGCTGGGAGGAGGTGCTCTTATTGTCCATGGACTTTACAATGTCCCAGAACATTTTTGAGTTTGTGCTAGAGGATGCAAATTTCTCCTTTAAAAAGCTAGCCTTAGCTTTCCTAACTGCCTGTGTATATTGGTTCCTTAACTTCCCTGAAAAGGTGCATATCACGGGGGCTATTCGATGCTAATGCAGAACGCCACACAACTGTGCTGCTCTAGGGCAGTCAGGTCTGGAGAAAACCAAGGGCCATATCTGTTCCTGGTTCAATTTTTTTTTAATGGGGCATGCTTATTTAAGATGGTGAGAAAGGCACTTTTAAAGAATATCCAGTCATCCTCTACTGACAGGATGAGGTCAATATCCTTCCTGGATACCCAGGCCAGGTCGATAAGAAAGGCCTGCTCACTGAAGTGTTTTAGGGAGCGTTTGACAGTGATGAGGGGTGGTCATTTGACCGCTGACCCATTACGGATGTAGGTAATGAGGCAGTGATTGCTGAGATCTGGGTTGAAAACAGCAGAGGTGTATTTGGAGGGCAAGTTGGTTAGGATGATATCTATGAGGGTGCCCGTGTTTACGTATTTGGGGTTGTACCTGGTGGGTTCATTCTTCATTTGTGTGTGATTGAGGGCATAAAACTTAGACTGTAGGATGGCTGGGATGTTAAGCATGTCCCAGTTTAGGTCACCTAGCAGCACGAGCTCTAAAGATAGATGGGGGGCAATCAAATCACATATGCTATCGAGGGCACAGCTGGGGGCAGAGAGTGGTCTATAGCAAGCGGCAACGGTGAGAGACTTGTTTCTGGAAAGGTGGATTTTAAAAGTAGAAGCTCGAAATGTTTGGGTACAGACCTGGATAGTAAGACAGAACTCTGCAGGCTATCTCTGCAGTAGATTGCAACACCGCCCCCTTTGGCAGTTCTGTCTTGTCTGGAAATGTTATAGTTATGGATGGAAATTTCAGGCGTTTTGGTGGTCTTCCTAAGCCAGGATTCAGACAAGGCTAAGACATCTGGGTTGGCAGAGTGTGCTAAAGCAGTGAATAAAACAAACTTAGGGAGGATGGCTTCTAATTTTAACATGCATGACACCAAGGCTTTTACGGTTACAGAAGTCAACAAATGAGAGCACCTGGGGAATAGGAGTGGAGCTAGGGCCTAGCTGCTAGGCACTGCAGGGCCTGGATTAACCTCTACACTGCTAGAGGTTAGTTAACACAGTGTCCAAAGAAGGGTCAGAGGTACACAGAATGGTGTCGTCTGCGTAGAGGTGGATCAGAGAATCACCAGCAGAAAGAGCGACATCATTGATGTATACAGAGAAGAGAGTCGGCCCGAGAATTGAACCCTGTGGCACCCCCATAGAGACTGCCAGAGGTGCGGACAACAGGCCCTCCGATTTGACATACTGAACTCTATCAGAGAAGTAGTTGGTGAACCAGGCAAGGCAATCATTTGAGAAGCCAAGGCTGCTGAGTCTGCCGATATGAGTGTGGTGATTGACAGAGTCGAAAGCATTGGCCAGGTTGATGAATACGTCTGCACAGCAATGTCAGCAATGACTCTTATCGATGGTAGTTATGATGTCGTATTCACTGCTAGAGGAACAGAGGAGGAGTAGGATACGGGTACGGCTAAAGGCTATAAGAACTGGTCGTCTCGTACGTTCAGAACAGAGATTAAAAGGAGCAGGTTTCTGGGCGCAATAGAGTAGATTCAAGGCATAATGTACAGACAAAGGTATGGTAGGATGTGAGTACATTGGAGGTAAACCTAGGCATTGAGTAATGATGAGAGAGATATTGTCTCTAGAAACGTTTAAACCAGGTGATGTCACCGCATATGTGGGAGGTGGATTTAAATGGTTGGTTAACTTTTTAGGGATGGGGGCAGTATTTGGAAGTTTGGATGACTGAGGTGCCCAAAGTAAACTGCCTGTTACTCAGGCACAGAAGCTAGGATATGCGTATGCATGGTAGTATTGGATAGAAAACACTAACGTTTCTAAAACTGTTAAAATAATGTATGTGAGTATAACAGAACAAATTTGGCAGGTGAAACCCTGAGGACAATCCATCCAGGAAAATTATTTTTTGAGGTCATTCGAATTTCCAATGCTTTGCTATGGGAAAGCTGAATTATTAGGACCCAGATTGCAGTTCCTATGGTTCCACTAGACGTCAACAGTCTTTAGAAATTGTTCAATGTTTATTTATTTTTTAAACGAAGAAGTAGTCGTATTCTTTCTAAGTGTCACTCAGATGGACTCTAGTCTTTTGGTGCGCGTGAATGACTGTGCTCTCCTCGTTGTTTTTCTCCGGTATTGGAAACAGTTTATTCGGTCTAAAATTTTATTGATTATTTACATATTAGGGTACCTGAGGTTGGATTAGAAACATTGTTTGAAATGTTTGAACCAAGTTTACAGGTTACTTTTTACATTCATTTGTAGGCATGTTGGGCGAGTTGGAACAGGTGTATTTCTGAATCAAACGCACCAAATAAACAAAATAAATTGGGATATAAAGAAGGACTTTATCGAACAAAACAACCATTCATTGTGTAACTGGGACATTTGGGATTGCAAAAAGATGAAAATCTTCAAAGGTAAGCATTTTACTTTATCACTATTTCTATATCTGCTTGGTTGGAAAATGATTGTGACGCACTCCGGTATTGAATATACTATTTTCAGTCTTAAATGTTATCATTTATTTACATATTAGGGTACCTGAGGATTGATTAGGAATGTTGCTTGACATGTTTGGACCAAGTTTATTGGTAACGTTTGGGATTAATTTTGTATGCATTTTGAACGAGGGGAAACGAATGAAGCTCGCCAAATAAACATACTTTTTTGGGAATATAAAGAAGGACTTTATCGAACAAAAGGACAATTTGTTATGTAACAGGGGACCCCTGTGATTGCAACCAGATGAAGATCTTCAAAGGTAAAGGTTGTATTTTATCGCTATTTCTGACTTTCGCGATGCATCTGCTTGGTTGGAAAATGTTTTTAATGCTTTTGTATGCATGTCGCTGTCCTTAGAAAATCACATGGTGTGCTTTCACCGTAAAGCCTTTTTGAGATCTGACAACACGGCTGGATTAACAAGAAGTTTATCTTTTAAGTGATGTATGACACTTGTATTTTCATGAATGTTTAATATTATGATTTCTGTAATTTGAATTTGGCACTCTGCAATTTCACCGGACGTTGTCAAGATGGGTTGCTTGAGGCACGCAGGGCTAGAGGCTTTACAGTGAAATTAGACAATAATCACTAACCAGGACAGTAATGGACAAGGCATATTGATATTAGGGAGAAGCGTGCGTAGCCGAGTGATCATAGGGGTCCAGTGCGTGGTTGGGCTGGCTGGAGACACAGCGATTCAGACAGCTAGCATGCTAGCAGAAGGGCCTTAGAGGGACGTCACGACAGAGGAAAGTCTGTTTTAGCCTCCTCGTGCGGTGACGTTGATAGACCCGTCGTGATGGATTAGTAGGGATCCGAGTAGCAGAGAGGTCCAAGTCCAATTGGCAAAATGGGTATAGTGGCCCAAGAAATTGGCCGATGGATCTATTCAGCTAACAGTCCAATATGCTCTAGACAGCTAGAGGGCCGCGGCTAGCAGGCTAGCAGATGGGCCTTCAGGGGACGTCACGACGGAGGGGCCTGTTGGAGAAAAAAAACTTGGGCAGATTACCAATGCAAAAATATAAAATATGCACATGCTAATAGCTGCGTAAATCGGACACGGGACTTCATTCGTACATTAGACCAGTCATCACAACAGGGTGTATCGGACGCCGGACTTCATTCGTACATTAGACCAATCATCACAATGCTGTGTGTATCGGACACCAGACTTCATTCGTACATTAGACCAGCCATCACAACGCTGTGTGTGTCGCTGTGTGTGTCGGACACCGGACTTCAATCGTACATTCGACCAATCATCACAATGCTGTGTGTGTGTGTGCTTGTGCGTGTGTGTGTATGTTAAACATAGCACAGTGCAGCTAATCTCAGGGACTGCACCGCAGGCCTCAGTATAACACCAGCTGTTCATACTGAAGCCTTACTATTTAACACAATCTGAACATCATATTACCAGTCCAATCTAAGGCTATTCATCAAACTCCCCAGATGAGGGATTGTTTGATTAAAATCAGATTAGTGAGTTGGGGGTGTATATGTTTTCATCAGATGTTTCTGGAACACTAAAAAATAAGTTTGTGTCCTGTGATAAATAACTGTGTAAGTAACAAATAAAACATGTAATTGATTGATGGATGGTTAATTGGTTAATTGCTTAATGGTTCCCTAGTTGATAAGAGGACTAAGAGGCGCGTGTCTCACCATGAGAGGAAGCAACACGACTTCTCCATCTTTAACCTGACAGAGAACGAAATGAAGGTGAAGATGTCTCCTCAACTGCTGCTTGCTACACACCGCTTCCTGGCCACAGGTAGGACCTCTGTGTGGAGGGATGTGTTTGTGTGTGTGTGTACGTGCATCTGTACGTGCACTCACGCGTTACAATCTTTTCTATTCACCCACTCTTTCTTTCTTTCTTTCTTTTCTTTCTTTCTTTCTTTCTTTCTTTCTTTCTTTCTCTCTTTCTAGAAGTGGAGCCCTTCAGGCCATGTCATCTCTCAGAGAAGATTCTCCTTCGTCTGATCAAACACCCCAGTGTCGTTCAGGAACTAAAGTTTGACAGAAAGAACAAACAAGCACCACAGCACTTCCTGTATATGAGGAACAAACCTGTCGACTACTTTGTCCTGGTTCTACAGGTACACGCCATACACACTAATACTACACTGTCCTTGTTGTACAGGTACACGCCATACACACTAATACTACACTGTCCTTGTTGTACAGGTACACGCCATACACACTAATACTACACTGTCCTTGTTGTACAGGTACACGCCATACACACTAATACTACACTGTCCTTGTTGTACAGGTACACGCCATACACACTAATACTACACTGACCTGGTTCTACAGGTACACACCATACACACTGATGCTATACTGTCCTGTTTCTAGTATGATCAAATACACAGCCCAAAACAAGTACTTTTATGAGTATTTAATTGTTATTCAAATTACATCAAATTAAATAAAAATAGTTAACTAGAGTATTTGAGCATATTTTCTAATATTTACACTACTGTTCAAAAGTTTGGGGTCACTTAGAAATGTCCTTGTTTCGGAAAGAAAAGCACATTTTTAGTCCATTAAAATAACATCAAATTGATCAGAAATACAGTGTAGACATTGTTAATGTTGTAAATTACTATTGTAGCTGGAAACAGCAGATTTCTTATGGAATATCTACATGGGCATACAGAGGCCCATTATTAGCAACCATCACTCCTGTGTTCCAATGGCATGTTGTGTTAGCTAATCCAAGTTTATCATTTTAAAAGGCTAATTGATCATTAGAAAACCCTTTTGCAATTATGGTAGCACAGCTGAAAACCGTCGTCCTGATTAAAGAAGCAATAGAACTGGCCTTCTTTAGACTAGTTGAGTATCTGGAGCATCAGCATTTGTTGGTTTGATTACATGCTCAAAATGGCTAAAAACAAAGTACTTTCTTCTGAAACTCGTCAGTCTATTATTGTTCTGAGAAATGAAGGCTATTCCATGCGGGAAATTGGCAAGAAACTGAAGATCTCGTACAATGCTGTGTACTACTCCCTTCACAGAACAGCGCAAACTGTCTCTAACCAGAATAGAAAGAGGAGTGGGAGGCCCCGGTGCACAACTGAGCAAGAGGACAAGTACATTAGAGTGTCTAGTTTGAGAAACAGACGCTTCACAAGTCCTCAACTGGCAGCTTCATTAAATAGTACCTGCAAAACACGAGTCTCAACGTCAACAGTGAAGAGGCAACTCTGGGATGCTCACCTAGTCTAAAGAAGGCCAGTTTTATTGCTTCTTTAATCAGGATGACAGTTTTCAGCTGTGCTAACATAATTGCAAAAGGGTTTTCTAATGATCAATTAGCCTTTTAAAATTATAAACTTGGATTAGCTAACACAACATGCCATTGGAACACAGGAGTGATGGTTGATGATGATGGGCCTCTGTACGCCCATGTAGATATTCCATAAAAAATCTGCCGTTTCCAGCTACATGAGTCATTTACAACATTAACAATCTATTTCGGATCATTTTGATGTTATTTTAATGGGCAAAGAATGACCTTTTCTGTCAAAAACAAGGACATGTCTAAGTGACCACAAACTTTTGAACGGTAGTGTATTTCAAATACCATTCTCAAATAGATATCTGAATACTTACTTTGAATGTATGTGACAGTAATTGAGATATTTGAAATAGTATTTGAACCCAGGACTGGGTTCTACAGATGATCTACAGATACACACCATAGACACTGATACTACACTGTTCTGGATCTACAGATACACACCATAGACACTGATACTATACTGTTCTGGATCTACAGATACACACCATAGACACTGATACTACACTGTTCTGGATCTACAGATACACACCATAGACACTGATACTACACTGTTCTGGATCTACAGATACACACCATAGACACTGATACTACACTGTCCTGGATCTACAGATACACACCATAGACACTGATACTATACTGTTCTGGATCTACAGATACACACCATAGACACTGATACTACACTGTTCTGGATCTACAGATACACACCATAGACACTGATACTACACTGTTCTGGATCTACAGATACACACCATAGACACTGATACTACACTGTTCTGGATCTACAGATACACACCATAGACACTGATACTACACTGTTCTGGATCTACAGATACACACCATAGACACTGATACTATACTGTTCTGGATCTACAGATACACACCATAGACACTGATACTATACTGTTCTGGATCTACAGATACACACCATAGACACTGATACTACACTGTTCTGGATCTACAGATACACACCATAGACACTGATACTACACTGTTCTGGATCTACAGATACACACCATAGACACTGATACTATACTGTTCTGGATCTACAGATACACACCATAGACACTGATACTATACTGTTCTGGATCTACAGATACACACCATAGACACTGATACTACACTGTTCTGGATCTACAGATACACACCATAGACACTGATACTATACTGTTCTGGATCTACAGATACACACCATAGACACTGATACTATACTGTTCTGGATCTACAGATACACACTGATACTACACTGTTCTGGATCTACAGATACACACCATAGACACTGATACTATACTGTTCTGGATCTACAGATACACACCATAGACACTGATACTATACTGTTCTGGATCTACAGATACACACCATAGACACTGATACTACACTGTTCTGGATCTACAGATACACACCATAGACACTGATACTACACTGTTCTGGATCTACAGATACACACCATAGACACTGATACTACACTGTTCTGGATCTACAGATACACACTGATACTACACTGTTCTGGATCTACAGATACACACCATAGACACTGATACTATACTGTTCTGGATCTACAGATACACACCATAGACACTGATACTACACTGTTCTGGATCTACAGATACACACCATAGACACTGATACTATACTGTTCTGGATCTACAGATACACACCATAGACACTGATACTACACTGTCCTGGTTCTACAGATACACAGCTAGGGTTGGAAAACTACTGGTTATTTTTAAAAGTTATGTAATTGGAAATCTATGGAAACTTTGGTGTTTAGTAGTCTGTCTGTGTGTTATGTGATTGCAGGGTAAAGTGGAGGTGGAGATTGGCAAGGAGGCTCTTCGTTTTGAGAACGGAGCTTTCTCCTACTATGGCATGCCAGCCCTCATACCACCACTACCTATAGGTAAATAACCCACGGCCCCAACGACACACAATGGGATATTAACGGGTGTTAGTGATTATGATGTTGTTGATGATAATGATGATGATGACGGTGATGATGATGGTGATGAAGAGGATTTATTGTACTCGAAAAAATACATTCTTACCCCAGCTTTCCCTGTTCTAAATGCTACACTGCTTTTCTGTGTTACAGTGCATTCAGAAAGTCTTCACACCCCTCCACCTTTTCCACATTCCACACAGCCTGAATTTAAAATGGATTAGATTGAGATTTTGTGTCACTGGCCTACACATAATACCCCATAATGTCAAAGTGGAATTATGTTTTTAGACCTTTTAACAAATTAATGAAATATGAAAAGTTGAAATGTCTTGGCAATGTTCCCTCTGAACTGTGCGTGCGCAGAAATATCAGCCCACAGAGAGATAGACGAGATTGAACCCAACTTTCTAGAGCAGTGGTCAACAACCTGTCAATCGTGAATGACTCGTCGATCTCCAAGGAATTTCTAGTCAATCGCCAAATATTTCTGTTAAAAAAACAACGATAAAGTCTTGGGTGAACTGCTGCCATTTTGAACTATTTAATGTATCTGAGGGTAAACTCTGCCTTCCCAGCAGGCCCAAAGAGCAAATCAAGTGCACTATAGGCCTACCGCTGGCCAATCAGACAGCTCAGATTAACGTGTCTGCAGTAAGGTAGCAGGCATACAAGAAATCTACAGTGAAGTAGATACAGTGAGATTTCAAAACGTTTAAAACCATGACTAGAGAGAGAGACTGTCAACGAATACAGCAAAGATAAGTTCTTACTCAGCACTGTCAACACTGTGTTCAACACTTTTATAAGCCATAAAATGTGTTTTCTTCCTATTTCCACTCAGCGCTACAACAAGCACTGCAGCAGTAATGTATGAGTAGGAAAGTGTATCTATAGGCTTGCGTTGTTGTTATTATTATCAAGGAATATTTCACTTTCTCTGTTCATAGGAGTAACAACATGAATTTGTGCATGAGGCAGAAATAATGTGGTGCAACTCGAGTTTCGCCATCAGCTGGGAGACGGGGTCCTTTTTGGTCAGTGTCAGTGGAGGAAAGGGAGAGCGGAGGGATGTTTAGAGATGGACCCTCAGTCTGCTGCTCTCTCCTTCCACTGAAACTGACCATCACTATCAGCCCAATAAAATAAAAGGCAAATTATTTAAATGTATGCCCACTCAGTTGTACTTCACAAGTAATACAACAACAGATCTATTACCAGTGTGATCATATAGCCTACCTAAATATAACTTTTTTAAATGTCCCGAACAACAATGTATTGGCAGTGCAGTTCAAGCAAAGCCGATATGCAGTGGTAATGTATTGGGCCTATAGCTTACTGCACAAACCTCATTGCTACAATACTGTTTTTAATTGTTGTATAGGCTTATGTTTTTTAAGTCATGTTAAAAAAACATCTGAGCGATAGATCTCGGCTTGCATTGATCTTGATTCAGAAAAGGTTGGTGAACACTGTTCTAGAGTTGTCCCTGTTAACACTATCAATATTTCCCTTTACTGTGGCAATTGTGATTGAATCAACGCAATATTAGCCACTTTCAACGCAGCATACCGAAACAAAACGAACTATGTAAAATATTTTATTGTAGGCAGAACACATCGGAGTAAGATTGTATTGCATTGACACGCACTACTCAGCCCATATTCTACACAGACCGGTGCGGCAAAAATAATCAGAGCTGCAGTAAGCCGATATGCAAATAGACCATTGCCATATATGGATATACACCATTTACGTCGAACTGGACTGTGTTTACAGCATGAGCGGTCGTGAATAGATGCCCTTGTTTTGAAATCAAAGTAAAGTGGTTTCTTGCATCAAACAACACAACAAGATTTTCAGTCACCTCCTTGTCTGAAGGACAAGTGGATAAACAGGTTAATGTCAAGCACTGCATGTTGTTTTTTTCAAAGGCCTACATTGAACACGACACATTGGCTGCTACTGTAGGCTGAATGATAGAACAGCTATTTCCTTGTTAAAATGTTATGGGATGCATTTTCTCCATTTTGTTGATGGTAGGCTACTCTGGTAGGCCTACAGTGCATTCAGAAAGTATTCAGACCCGTTCACTTCTTCCACATTTTGTTACGTTACAGCCTTTGATTCAAATTGATTCAATTACATTTTTTCCTTATCAATCTACACACAATATCCCAAAATGACGAAGCAAAAACAGTTTTTCAGAAATGTTAGCAAATGTATTAAAAATGCCTTATTTACATAAGTATTCAGACCTTTTACTATGAGACTCGAAATTCAGCTCAGGTGCATCCTGTTTCCATTGATCATCCATTGATATGTTTCTACAACTTGATTGGATTCCAGCTGTGGTAAATTCAACTAAATGGACATGATTTGGAAAGGCACACATCTGTCTATATAAGGTCCCACAGTTGACAGTGCATGCCAGAGCAAAAACCAAGCCATGAGGTTGAATTGTTTGATCTGGGGAAGTGTACCGAAACATTTCTGCAGCATTGAAGGTCCCCCAAGAACACAGTGGCCTCCATCATTCTTAAATGGAAGAAGTTTGAAACCACCAACACTCTTCCTAGAGCTGGACATCCGACCAGACTGAGCAATCAGGGGAGAAGGGCCTTGGTCAGGGAGGTGACCAAGAACCCGATGGTCACTCTGATAGAGCTCCAGAGTTCCTCTGTTGGAGATGGGAGAACCTTCCAGAAGGACAACCGTCTCTGCAGCACTCCACCACTCAGGTCTTTATGGTTGAGCGGCCAGACGGAAGCCACTCCTCAGTAAAAGTGACATGACAGCCCACTTGGAGTTTGCCAAAAGGCATCTAAAGGACTCCCAGACCATGAGAAACAAGATTCTCTGGTCTCATGAAACCAAGATTGAACTCCTTGGCCTGAGTGTCACATCTGGAGTAAACCAGGCACCACTCATCACCTGGCCAAAACCATCCCTACGGTGAAGCATGGTGGTGGCAGCATCATGCAGCAAAATGTTTTTCAGCGGCAGCGACTGGGAGACTTGTCAGGATCGGGGGAAAGATGAACGAAGCAAAGTACAGAGAGATCCTTGATGTGAACCTGCTCGAGAGCGCTCAGGACATCAGACTGGGGGCGAAGATTCACCCTCCAATAGGACAATGACCCTAAGCACACAGCCAAGACAACAGAGGAGTGGCAATGCAGGACTGGCTTTGGGACACGTTTCTGAATGTCCTTGAGTGGCCAGAGCCCGGATTTTAACCCGATTGAACATCTCTGAAAATAACAGTGCAGTGATGCTCCCCGTCCAACCTGACAGATCTTGAGAGGATCTGCAAAGCAGAATGGGAGGAACTCCCCAAATACAGGTGTGCCAAACTTGTAGCGTCATACCCAAGAAGACTCGAGGCTGTATTCGCTGCCAAAGGTGCTTCAACAAAGTACTAAGTAAAGGGTCTGAAAATGTAAATGTAAATGTTATTTTTCAGAAGTTTAAAAAAAAGAAAAATTGTAAAAATGTCTAAAAACCTATTTTTGCTTTGTCAATTAGGCTGTAACGTAACAAAATGTGGAAAAAATGAAGAGGTCTGAATACTTTCCGAATGCACTGTACATTACGATCAAATAGCCACAGTAACCTACAAAAACAATTGAGGGAACAGTCAATAAGTATTCAGCCTCTTTGTTATGGCAAGCCTAAAGGAGTAAATATTTGCATCAATACACCCAGTCACTACGAAGATACAGGCGTCTTTCCTAATTCAGTAGCAGGAGAGGAAGGAAACCATTCAGGGATTTCACCATGAGGCCAATGGTGACTTTAAAACAGTTACAGAGTTTAATGGCTGTGATGGTAGAACAGGATGGCTCAACAACATTGTAGTTTCTCCACAATACTAACCTAAATGACAGAGTGAAAAAGAGGGAAGCCTGTACAGAATACAAATATTCAAAACATGTATCCTGTAAGGCACTAAAGTAATACTGCAAAAAAATGTGGCAAATAAATTAACGTTATGTCCTGAATACAAAACATTATTTTTGGGGCAAATCCAACACAACACATCACTGAGTACCCCTATTCATTTCAAGTATGGTGGTGGCTGCATCATGTTATGAGTATGCTTTTCATCGGCAAGGACTAGGGAGTTTTTTAGGATAAAAATAAACAGAATAGATCTAAGCCCAGGCGAAATCTTAGAGGAAAACCTGGTTCAGTCTGCTCTCCAAAAGACACGGGGAGACAAATCCACCTTTCAGCAGGACAATAACCTAACACAAAGCCAACTATAGCCTGGAGTTGCTTACCAAGATGACATTGTATGTTCCTGAGTGGCAAATCTATGGCAAGACTTGAAAATGGCTGTCTAGACATTCTGTTTCTTTTTATCCTAAAAAACTCCCTAGTCATTGCCGATGACAAGCATACTCATAACATGATGCAGCCACCACCATACTTGAAGAATTAAAAAAAAATAAGGTGCCAATATTGTACAATCCAGTGCAAAGTTCTTAGAGACTTACCCAGAAGAGACTCACAGCGGTAATCACTGCCAAAGGTGATTTTAACATGTATTGACTCAGGGGGTTGAACACTTATCTCATCAAAATATATTAGTGTGGAAAAAGTAAAGGGCTGTGAATCATTTCTAAAGGCACTGTATGTGTGTGCAAAATCCACTATTAATTTTCTTTTGAATCTGTGGGAGAAGCTGCAGTGGAAACTATGTAACTCCAGCAATTAAAGCTGTTTAAAGAAAATTGTTTAGTGGAAAGACATGTCCTGACCTGTGTGATATAACACACTGATAAGCAGACACAAGAGGACCAGCCCAGTGACGTGCACGTGAGCGAGCGTTTGTGTGTGTGTGTGTATTTCAGGGGTGGGCAGCATTTTTTGGTTATTGGGTCATATCGGGATTTTGAAATTCAACACAGAGTTTTTGGGGACTGATTTATTTGTCGAAATCAGGGTTGGGGAATAACTGTTTACATGGAATCAGTTACATGTTATCTGACTACAAACAAATGTAGCTGAAATCAGTTACGTATGTTACCCGCAAAAATACTGTAATGAGGTTACAGATACTTCTGAAAAACTAGATGATTACTTCCTGGATTACTTCTGAAAGGATATTTGCAAGAAGAAAAAATAATTATGACACCTTTCTGTTTTTCTAAATGACATTCAATTCAGCATTGAAAAATGGCGCAAGTTCAAGTATCCACTTGAGGGAGTCTGACCACAAGTCAGAGACCACTATGATGACACAACAAATGTGTTTGATAGATAATTTTTGGGGAAAATAAGGGGAAAATAATCAGATTACGTTACTGAGTTTGGGTAATCCAAAAGTTACGTTACTGATAAAAATGTTGTACAGGTAACTAGTAACTGTAACAGATTACATTTAGAAAGTAATCTACCCAACCCGAGTAAAAATCTATTTGTGGGCCAGAAAAAGGGCAGTTTTTTATCATTTCTAAATACTTTCTATCTAGTTTTAGACACTCAAGTGTGGTCTGGAGCATTTTTGTTACCCAAAATAATAATCAGAAACAGGGACAGAATCTAATCAAACTCATCTCCAGTCAACAGGTTTGGTTCTGGTAGCAGTGGGTTGAACCAGTCAGAGTCTGTCTTATCAGGAGGCAGTTTGGGTCAGCTGAGTATAGGAGGGGGAGGAGTCTACCTACCTGACTTCTCTGTCAGACAACTCACTGACCTACAGATTATAAAGGTATACACCCACACACACATACACACACACATTTAAAATACCCCTAAACTCCTAACTACCCAGATCCCATACCGCTACTAATTTCCATTTCCTTTTGAAATGTCTTAATCCCACTTATTTTGACTTAACACAGACACATCCTCTCTCCCTCTCCCTCCATCCTTCTCTCTCTCTCCTTCCTTCCCTCCCTCCCTCTTTTTCCTTTTAATCTGTCTGTCTTAGCTTTAATCATTGGTGATAAATGAGCTCCATTTTCAGTATGAATAATTTAGACTTAAAGTGATGGATGTACATCCTAAATACACACTCCCTCATATCCCCCAAGGTCATTAATATAGTTCCAGGAAGAAGGTTGCTAGTACACACACTCTGTAACTTTTACGTTTACATAGAGAAACAGCTTGGTGGTGTGTGTGCATCTGTGCATGTGTGTGCGTGTGGCGTGCATGTGTATTTGCCGTGTTTGTCGATGATTTTGTGTTGATACTGTATTTTCTGTGTGTGTTGATGATTTTGTGTTGATACTGTATTTTCTGTGTGTGTTGATGATTTTGTGTTGATGCTGTTTTTGTGGTGTGTGTTGATGATTTTGTGTTGATACTGTATTTTCTGTGTGTGTTGATGATTTTGTGTTGATACTGTATTTTCTGTGTGTGTTGATGATTTTGTGTTGATGCTGTTTTTGTGGTGTGTGTTGATGATTTTGTGTTGATACTGTATTTTCTGTGTGTGTTAATATAATAATATATATAATATATGCCATTTAGCTGACGCTTTTATCCAAAGCGACTTACAGTCATGTGTGCATACATTCTATGTATGGGTGGTCCCGGGAATCGAACCCACTACCCTGGCGTTACAAGCGCCATGCTCTACCAACTGAGCCACAGAAGGACCACAATGGGGATTTTGTGTTGATGATTTTGTGTTGATACTGTATTTGCGGTGTGTGTTGATGACTTTGTGTTGATACAGTATTTGCGTATGTGTGTTATTCTTTGCTAGATCTCAAGGAACCACTACCAGAATGCTCTAACAGCCAGTCTTATGGACAGTGTACCCCAGACCCCTGATCCCGACGGGAGACCCACCATCCCTGAGACCCGCTCCCACAGCATCGCCCTGCCCCTGACACACACATACACATACCTCCGACCCGTCCTGGAACAACACACACACAGAGAGGACAACACTGGACCACTCACCTCACAGCTCAATGAGAGAAACCGCATCGTCCGTAAGTGGAGTGTGTGTGTGTTACATAACCACCGTGGCAAACAGACGGTGTGAAAGAGTCTGATATTTTTTTCCCCCATCTTCATTCTGTCAGACACACAGAATAGATGTAATTAGAAAGCTAAAATAGACAGAGTTTGAGGCATAAATAGCTACATTTTGTTGATCATTTGTCAGTATTTACTTCCAAAGGGATATTCATCTGAAATAGACTCTTGCTTCAGTTGAACACACACACCATAGGATGACATGCCAGACAGTACAGGCCAGATGGTATCTGAAAAATCATGTAAGCCCTGAAACCAATCAGGTTTGGTTTATCTCATAATGCTTGTGAGTATGCATGTATGAACCTCTAACCTGCTCTCCTAAGCCTATGGTCTCTCTCTTTAAATCAGTGGTCTGTCCTCTTGGTTGTGTTGTTAAACCAAGGGGTGGAATTGATCATGATGCAGACATGATGCTGACTAGCCCCTCCCTGGTTCTCAATACCTCACTTTGCAGATAATGGGACATGGATCCGGTTCTTTCAGATCCACACTTCTATGTACAGAAGGGAGATTTTGAGACTGAAAAGGGGCTACCACCTCATTGAGGTGCAGCCTCTGTCCAGATTGTCACCATGGTACTCTGTCTCCCTCTACAGGCAGTAAGTCAGATGGACAGAGGAGTCCCAGTGATTCAGTGTTTCTACGGATGGATGACATACCCTACATCCAAGAGGACCTACAAAAACACTGTCAGGAAGGCCACCCAGAGGAGCCACTAGAGGAGAGACCGGAAGACCTCCCGGAAGATAGAAAGGAAGACCACCCAGAAGACCGTCTGGAAGATAGGCCCGAAGGCCGTATGAAGGACAGGCTGGAAGACTGTCCGGAAAAACGGTTAATTGAACGCCCAGAAGACCAGCTGGTAGAAATTTCGGAAGACCAGCTGGAAAGCCAAGAAGGGATCGGTGAGGAGAGAAGGGAGAGAGTTGTAAGCTGTTATAGCTGGTATATTCATGAGTGGTAACATTATTTAGTCCTCACAAGTCTAGTGAAGTAAAAAAATCCTCCCATGGAAACATTGCCAAGAACAGTGCCTTGGCCATGGTCTGCATAATTAATAGTATTTATTTATAGTCTTGTAGGTTGCAGCTCTTCTCATTTCTCTACTCCCCTCCCCCTCTCTCGCTCTCTCTCACCCACACACTCTCTCTTGCCAACTCTTTTAATCCCTTGCCCACTTTTGCTCTCATTCACTCTCATCCTCTCACTCTCCCACCTAGATGCTGTTCCTGTGGAGGTAGATATCATCTGTTCTCTATCTGGCTCAGAGGAGACACTGGGGAAGAAGCTGCTACGTAAACTGAGTGAGTGATTGATCTAGGATCAGTTTTTCCTCCCCACATTCTACATTTGACCATAGATCAGTATTCATTATTCTTCTAATTCTGCCCAACTGCTATTCTATGTTTAAATGGTAAATTAAAAGGTTATTTGTCATATGCAGAGATTGTTTGTATATGTTCGTGTTCTTGTATTTAATTATTTATTATTGTTGTTGCATTGTTGAGAAGGAACCTGCAAGTAAGCATTTCATTGGACGGTGTATACCGTATGTATCCTGTACATACGACTAATCTTAGAACTTGAAGTTGAAACTTGAACTTGACACAGTGTGCTATCCTTCCAGGTAACAAGAAGAGGAAAAAGTCCCAGGATGGGGAGAAGAGTGTGGAGGAAGGTTTGGAGCAGCCATCGGTGACCACCTAGCACAACGCCAGGTAGAGACAGCAGGGAAGACCAAGCATAGAAGACCCCCCTCGATACCCTCTGTCCACTCCCCAGACCCAACCCTAACCCTAGATACCCTCTGTCCCCTCCCCACCCCAGACCCAACCCTAACCCGAGATACCCTCTGTCCACTCCCCAGACCCAACCCTAACCCAAGATACCCTCTGTCCCCTCCCCACCCCAGACCCAACCCTAACCCTAGATACACTCTGTCCACTTCCCAGACCCAACCCTAACCCTAGATCCCCTCTGTCCACTCCCCAGACCCAACCCTAACCCTAGATACCCTCTGTCCCCTCCCCAGACCCAACCCTAACCCTAGATACCCTCAGTCCACTCCCCAGACCCAACCCTAACCCTAGATACCCTCTGTCCACTCCCCAGACCCAACCCTAACCCTGCATACCCTCTGTCCACTCCCCAGACCCAACCCTAACCCTAGATACCCTCTGTCCCCTCCCCAGACCCAACCCTAACCCGAGATACCCTCTGTCCACTCCCCAGACCCAACCCTAACCCTGCATACCCTCTGTCCACTCCTCAGAACCAACCCTAACCGTAGATACCCTCTGTCCACTCCCCAGACCCAACCCTAACCCTGGATACCCTCTGTCCACTCCCCAGACCTAACCCTAGATGCCCTCTGTCCACCCCCCAGATTCAACCCTAACCCTAGATACCCTCTGTCCACTCCCCAGACCCAACCCTACCCCTGTATACTCTCTGTCCCCTCCCCAGACCCAACCCTAACCCTAGATACCCTCTGTCCACTCCCCAGACCCAACCCTAACCCTAGATACCCTCTGTCCACTCCCCAGACCCAACCCTAACCCTGCATACCCTCTGTCCACTCCTCAGACCCAACCCTAACCCTAGATACCCTCTGTCCACTCCCCAGACCCAACCCTAACCCTGGATACCCTCTGTCCACTCCCCAGACTCAACCCTACCCCTGGATACCCTGTCCACTCCCCACACCTAACCCTAGATACCCTCTGTCCACCCCCCAGACTCAACCCTAACCCTAGATACCCTCTGTCCACTCCCCAGACCCAACCCTACCCCTGTATACCCTCTGTCCACTCCCCAGACCCAACCCTACCCCTGTATACCCTCTGTCCACTCCCCAGACCCAACCCTACCCCTGGATACCCTCTGTCCACTCCCCAGACCCAACCCTACCCCTGTATACCCTCTGTCCACTCCCCAGACCCAACCCTACCCCTGTATACCCTCTGTCCACTCCCCAGACCCAACCCTACCCCTGTATACCCTCTGTCCACACCCCAGACCCAACCCTACCCCTGTATACCCTCTGTCCACTCCCCAGACCCAACCCTACCCCTGTATACCCTCTGTCCACTCCCCAGACCCAACCCCAGACCCAGCCCCTACCCCTGTATACCCTCTATCCGCACCCCAGACCCAACCCTACCCCTGTATACCCTCTGTCCACACCCCAGACCCAACCCTACCCCTGTATACCCTCAGTCCACACCCCAGACCCAACCCTACCCCTGTATACCCTCTGTCCACTCCCCAGACCCAACCCTACCCCTGTATACCCTCTGTCCACACCCCAGACCCAACCCTACCCCTGTATACCCTCTGTCCACACCCCAGACCCAACCCTACCCCTGTATACCCTCTGTCCACACCCCAGACCCAACCCTACCCCCCTGTATACCCTCTGTCCACGCCCCAGACCCAACCCTACCCCCTGTATACCCTCTGTCCACACCCCAGACCCAACCCTACCCCTGTATACCCTCTGTCCACACCCCAGACCCAACCCTACCCCCCCTGTATACCCTCTGTCCACCCCCCAGACCCAACCCTACCCCTGTATACCCTCTGTCCACTCCCCAGACCCAACCCTACCCCTGTATACCCTCTGTCCACACCCCAGACCCAACCCTACCCCTGTATACCCTCTGTCCACACCCCAGACCCAACCCTACCCCTGTATACCCTCTGTCCACACCCCAGACCCAACCCTACCCCTGTATACCCTCTGTCCACACCCCAGACCCAACCCTACCCCTGTATACCCTCTGTCCACTCCCCAGACCCAACCCTACCCCTGTATACCCTCTGTCCACACCCCAGACCCAACCCCTACCCCTGTATACCCTCTGTCCACACCCCAGACCCAACCCTACCCCTGTATACCCTCTGTCCACACCCCAGACCCAACCCTACCCCTGTATACCCTCTGTCCACTCCCCAGACCCAACCCTACCCCTGTATACCCTCTGTCCACACCCCAGACCCAACCCTACCCCTGTATACCCTCTGTCCACTCCCCAGACCCAACCCTACCCCTGTATACCCTCTGTCCACACCCCAGACCCAACCCTACCCCTGTATACCCTCTGTCCACTCCCCAGACCCAACCCTACCCCTGTATACCCTCTGTCCACACCCCAGACCCAACCCTACCCCTGTATACCCTCTGTCCACACCCCAGACCCAACCCTACCCCTGTATACCCTCTGTCCACACCCCAGACCCAACCCTACCCCTGTATACCCTCTGTCCACTCCCCAGACCCAACCCTACCCCTGTATACCCTCTGTCCACACCCCAGACCCAACCCTACCCCTGTATACCCTCTGTCCACTCCCCAGACCCAACCCTACCCCTGTATACCCTCTGTCCACTCCCCAGACCCAACCCTACCCCTGTATACCCTCTGTCCACTCCCCAGACCCAATCGTAAGAAATCTGAACGCACTAGCAACACAAAGTTTATGTAATTATACTTTCCTGAAGATATATTGACTCACATTCCTACCTGCAAAAGGACTGACCACATTGACAAGCGGAAAAGTTCAAATATCATTTTATTCAACATTCTGGCTCGTAGAGGTCGTGAGAGGAAACTTTCCCGAACCAAACGCTCATTTATGCCCGATGTAGAATTCAATGAAATTCAACGTTGTGTTTCCAGGCTGGCTGGGTAACAGACTACGGAAACATTATGACTTTAATTGACTTTACTGTATGTTTCTGTTGAGTTACCTTTCAGCCACCCATCTCTACTGTGCTAGTGGAGTCTGAAGAGGAAGAAGAAGAATAAACTAAATGAAGAGAAAAATAAGAGGGAAATAGCAAGTCCAGATCTGAGCCATCTTCTAAATCTTTTTTATTGCTCAACCAAGAAGACAACCATTTCTGTCTTCTACCATCAGATGATCGTTTCTTATTACCAAGTGCTTTCTGCACAGGGAACTGTCCTTATCATAGAATAGAGTACTTCTATCAGTCAATCAACTGTGGTTGATAGGAGTCCTGCCATATAAATGCCATCCACACTGCCAGTGTTCTGATGACACATAAGGAAGAAACAGCCAACACACACCAGCCATGAGAACAAGCACAATGTCTACAACCACAGGGACTTTATGCTGATTTAAAGGAGTCATTTCTTGTCATTTCTTTGTCCCATGTGGCAAACAGAGGATTTTTTTATGCACAAACAGCCTTGTCTCAAGCAAAAGCATCACACACACACACACACATACGTGTGCGCGCACACACACACACACACACACACACACACACACACACACACACACACACACATTATTTTGTTCCATTGAAGTCAATTGACTCCCAGTCAATACTTTTTACCAGATTTTAAAAAGCCATATAATAACTAACATATCTGCCAGCATAAAGAAGGGATATGCAATATTCACAATCCCAAAAATGTAGGTTGCGTGTTACCTAGATTTGAACAGGTATTTTATCATGATTAGATAATATGATGATTTGACATATTTATGATGATTGGATGATATTTGATCATTTGATTTATAATATGGTGATTAATTGGTAACCTGTAATGAATAGGTTGTTTTAACAGCAATTGTTCAACCATTTCCTGTTTGCTAGCGTTCTAATAGTTTGCCTAATTTCAGTTTGTGACAAAACAATCAGGTGAAGTGTAGAGAATCATTGTACCATCTAAACCGCTTTGAGATATTGTTTCCAAAACCAAATATATTTTATGTTCAGCTGTTTGAAGCTGGTGTACAAAACCCAAAGTAAAAGATGCACAAACAAAATGATGTATAATAATATGGTGATTAATTGGTCATCTGTAATAGGTTGTTTTAACAGCATGTACCTAGAACAACTCCTGCCTGCCATATCATTTCCTTTATCATCATAATATACACACACACACACACACACTAAATGTGCCATCTCCATATCACCATGACATAAAGCAGTCACCATAAGTGTGACATTGCAGTAGGTAACAGTTGTAACACCCTATCTGTGTATATCCCCATGATGAAGTGAAGTGTTACTCTCACATGCATGCTATTACTACAGATGCAAACACAACAGGTTAACTATTCTCTTTGAAGAGACCCCTCCAGGGACACGCAAGGGCATAGGAACACAGGGGGCTGGGGGCTAAGCTTCTGGGATGAGAGGCTGCAGATACAGGAGCCTGGAGGCTAGGGATGTTTGGTTTATACAGTGACACAGGAGATGGGTGTATGGAGGGCACTGCTTACTGCTTTCCCACTAGAATATATTCCTATTTAAGGACAACGCCTTGGGCTAGGTACTCAGCTTGATGCAGACAGGAGCATGACGCAAACCTGTGATTATGAAAGACCAGGCTGACGTGGAGATGTAGTTTGATGGGAGGTTGTAGTGTATAGAAAACTGATAAGCAATACATAAGCATGAGAAGAAAATACCTGAGTGTAATATTAGGTGACAGCTGCACAGAGTATCAGGACAGTGTAACATGCTCAAGGACAGACACCCCTGTAAAGTCAGCCAGGCACCGATTAAAAGATATATACTGTTTTATAGGAATGTATACCAATGTACACAGGGGTTCATATTTAGACTTAGAGATGTACAGAGAGAGATTACATTTTATAGTGCCCTTTATTATATAGCTGGTCAGACAATGGGCTCTCTCCTATTCATCTGTAGCAATAATAATTCCCTAGAACCTGCCTGAGACCATCACTATTCCCTACTGCTATTAGACTGGACTTCGATTGAGTTGCTCTGTATTGCACAATACTGACAGATAACTGATTTACTGAGAGCATAGAGAGGGTGAGTGGGAGGGAAGATGAAAGGTAGTGAAAGAGAGCAGGAGAGGAAAGGAGAGGGACAGAAGGGAAAGTGGGAGGAGACGTGACGCAGTCTGACGTCAAGCCACTGCCTTCCTTGACGCACGCAAAAACACACGCATTCAGTACTGAACTGCTTTACAGAAGAATAACTAAGAAACCAAGCACTCTCTCAGCCTCATGCTCTCAGAGAACACATTTGGTGAGGGTGACAGAGATACAGTAGATAGTGGTAGCTTTTAAATAGATTATAAGGGACAGGAGGATATGTAAGGGGACATTTTATTAATTTTCTTCCCGGAATGTGCAAATTTAGTAATGTTTTAACAGTTTAAAACATGATCTTCAGAATATTAGGGTTTTCAGGATATCAGACCTCCCAATGTATTAAAAACGATGAAATCCTCAATAAAAAGATTCTAACAGATTCATATCTGACTTGTTGTTCTGAATTCCATTTGTGTATTGATAGTGTTCTTGGCTTTCTGCACTGATCCCCAATGTCATGAGAAACATACACCAAAGAGACAACTTGCACCAACAAAATGTATTTTGCATCCTGGCTCTCAGATGGAAAGAACTGGCATTATATTGTGGTGTGCAGACATTTATTAAAGGATTTGAGTCATACCCCCTTGAGATACATAGGTATTCACAGCATCTGTTAGTGCATTTGATTTGTGCAATTTTGAATACACGTATACCACTGAGATGTCAGATACTGATAATAATAATAACAACAGAGAGCGACCGCTTCGGAATAGACTGATTGGACATTCACATTGAGCAGATCCTTCTTTCAAATGTTGAAACAAAAATAACAGGGATTGTTGCTCTCTGATTGAGAACAGTCCTGTTTGTCCCTATTGAATGCACGCCAGGACTTCAAACGTGAAATTCAACAGAGAGTTACACAGTTTAAGTCTGAGATACTGATACATCATTTTTACTTCATCATCTTGGGCCAAAATAAACATGATTGTAAATATAACGTCCATAGTTCAAGTTCAATATTATCATCCTTATTACATAATCTCTTTGACATACATTAAGTGCCTGACTGATTTGGTCAATTGATTGTTTTTTCACTCTAGTACTTGTTGTATGCTTTCAAGTCAAGTACTGATTACTTGGTCACAGTTAATATTTAGGTTCTCTTTCAAGTGGACACAAACAACTCCTATGAGATATGCAGGTGGGTAAGTCAAACAGACAAGGGAATGCGCCTTTCACAGTTGGAATGAAATTTGCATAAAAATGGGTCGTTCTTGAATTGCGATGGCATTCCTTTTTTTAATATGTTCTCCCAATTGCACCTTATAGTACCCAAATACATTTAAAGGTGCAATTTGCAGAAATCGTTCCGTCATTTCTTGTTTGCTAGCGTTCTAATAGTTTGCCTAATTTCAGTTTGTGACAAAACAATCAGGTGAAGTGTAGAGAATCATCGTACCATCTAAACCGCTTTGAGATATTGTTTCCAAAACCAAATATATTTTATGTTCAGCTGTTTGAAGCTGGTGTACAAAACCCAAAGTAAAAGATGCAAAAACGAAACTTAAGAACGGGAAGCATAGAAATAGTGCACATAGAACATATCTACCACATCTTAGACTTGCTTTCAATGAGAATTCCAAATCTATAACTTACAATTCAATGTGAATTTGGTCAGGTCGCCCAAAACGTTACTACTGCAGCTTTAAATAAAAAATAAATATAAATGACGTACATTTGTTTCAAAATGCCAGGCCCACATCCCACCGCAATTCAACGACCCAAACAATACTAATCATAAGGTAATGTTAATAATATTAATAAGCAATGGAAGATCGCCTTCACCAGCACTGCGGGAGCTAGTTCTTATACATCCAGAAACACTTGGGCTGTGTCGCAATAGTTTAAACAATATAGCTTATTTTCCATATCTCCTTTCCTTGTGTCCTTCCTTCCATGATCACTGATCTGGCTGGACACGATAGGTTGAAGGAACATCAGAGATGAGGAAAGGAAGCCATTTCAGAGTATTAAGACCCAGCCAGCTAGTGCTTAGTGTGGAACCACACAGCAGCTAAAATGCCCTGACACACAGTGCTTCATCAGTAAACAGGACTTCAACACTACTGAACAAAAACAGTACAAATGAAATCACTCCACACTCTACTGCAAGCAGCAGTGATGACACACAGGGATGATACCCACACAGAGACACACAGACAAATCATGAACACTTCTCTTTAGCCTTTACGCTGCCTGTGCATTCATTTAAGAGTTCAAATACAATGTATCTATAGACAACAAGTGACATTATAGGCCCAGCATAAGCTAGTGTGCTGGGAGTTGGGAATGGGGCTTATTATGTATGTTTGGTCCAATACATTATACACACACACACACAAACACAGCTGGTGGGGGGCAGGAGGGAGTGCTGGTGGTTGTGGGTAGTGTAGTCTTCTACTGGACGTTGACAACAGTCTCGTGGATAGATTCGGCCACATAGTCGATGTTCTTAGTGGTCAGACCACACATGTTGATACGACCGCTGGCCATTAGGTAGATACTCCTCTCCTTGATCATGTACTCCACTTGTTTAGCTGAACAGCGAGAGGGAGAGAAAATATTAAAAGGTATGACATCACAAATATGATATTTTCAGAACGTACAACATATACTATCGGTGTGAAAGGAGAGTTAAAGAAGAGAGGATATTTCTGTGCCAGTGTGCTGTGTACATGTGTATACTGAGTAGAACTACCCCCCCCCCCCATTCAGTTAAGGCATCATTGAGCCTTAGCATCAGTGCTCTCTATGGGAAGCTGTTTCCTGGTTCTAACAGCTTTTTGAAGCTCTACGGAAGACAGCACAGCACAGGGGAGTTTAATGTTTATCCAGGCAGTTACTTCACACAAACAGTAATGAGGATGTGCTCAGCGGACTGGTGAAGCAAACAATAGCTGGATGGGGAGTGTATGTGTGTGTTTAAGACTAGAGAGGAAAAGAGAGGTATGCATGTGTTTGCATTCATTTGTGTGTGTATGTCTGTGTGCTTACGGTTGAGGCCAGTGAAGCTGAACATGCCGATCTGCTGTGTGATGTGGTCCCATGTTCCTGGGGTTTCCAGAGCCTGCAGTTTAGCCTGGAGTGAAGCCCTCATCAACAAAACACGGTCTGCCATGGTCTTCACATTATCCTTCCTACAACAGAGAGACAGGGAGACCGAGAGAGAGAGAGAGACAGGGTTAGACAGAGAGACAGGGTTAGACAGAGAGACAGGGTTAGACAGAGAGACAGGGTTAGACAGAGAGACAGGGTTAGACAGAGAGACAGGGTTAGACAGAGAGACAGGGTTAAACAGAGAGACAGGGTTAGACGGAGAGACAGGGTTAGACAGAGAGACAGGGTTAAACAGAGAGACAGGGTTAGACGGAGACAGGGTTAGACAGAGAGACAGGGTTAGACAGAGAGACAGGGTTAAACAGAGAGACAGGGTTAGACGGAGAGACAGGGTTAGACGGAGAGACAGGGTTAGACGGAGAGACAGGGTTAGACGGAGAGACAGGGTTAGATGGAGAGACAGTGTTAGATGGAGAGACAGGGTTAGACGGAGAGACAGGGTTAGACAGAGAGACAGAGTTAGATGGAGAGACAGGGTTAGACGGAGAGACAGAGTTAGATGGAGAGACAGGGTTAGATGGAGAGACAGGGTTAGATGGAGAGACAGGGTTAGATGGAGAGACAGGGTTAGATGGAGAGACAGGGTTAGATGGAGAGACAGGGTTAGATGGAGAGACAGGGTTAGACGGAGAGACAGGGTTAGATGGAGAGACAGAGTTAGACAGAGAGACAGGGTTAGACGGAGAGACAGAGTTAGACAGAGAGACAGGGTTAGACGGAGAGACAGGGTTAGATGGAGAGACAGAGTTAGACAGACAGGGTTAGACGGAGAGACAGGGTTAGACGGAGAGACAGAGTTAGACAGACAGGGTTAGACAGAGAGACAGGGTTAGACAGACAGAGAGACAGGGTTAGATGGAGAGACAGGGTTAGATGGAGAGACAGGGTTAGATGGAGAGACCGTGTTAGACGGAGAGACAGAGTTAGACAGACAGGGTTAGACGGAGAGACAGGGTTAGACGGAGAGACAGGGTTAGACGGAGAGACAGGGTTAAACGGAGAGACAGTGTTAGACGGAGAGACAGGGTTAGATGGAGAGACAGGGTTAGATGGAGAGACAGGGTTAGACGGAGAGACAGAGTTAGACGGAGAGACAGGGTTAGACGGAGAGACAGGGTTAGACGGAGAGACAGGGTTAGACGGAGAGACAGGGTTAGATGGAGAGACAGGGTTAGACGGAGAGACAGGGTTAGATGGAGAGACAGGGTTAGACGGAGAGACAGGGTTAGATGGAGAGACAGGGTTAGATGGAGAGACAGTGTTAGACGGAGAGACAGAGTTAGACGGAGAGACAGGGTTAGACGGAGAGACAGTGTCAGACGGAGAGACAGGGTTAGATGGAGAGACAGGGTTAGATGGAGAGACAGTGTTAGATGGAGAGACCGTGTCAGATGGAGAGACAGAGTTAGACGGAGAGACAGGGTTAGATGGAGAGACAGGGTTAGACGGAGAGACAGGGTTAGATGGAGAGACAGGGTTAAACGGAGAGACAGGGTTAGATGGAGAGACAGGGTTAGATGGAGAGACAGTGTTAGACGGAGAGACAGAGTTAGACGGAGAGACAGTGTCAGACGGAGAGACAGGGTTAGATGGAGAGACAGGGTTAGATGGAGAGACAGTGTTAGATGGAGAGACAGGGTTAGACGGAGAGACAGAGTTAGATGGAGAGACAGGGTTAGATGGAGAGAGAGTTAGACAGACAGAGAGACAGGGTTAGATGGAGAGACAGGGTTAGATGGAGAGACAGTGTTAGATGGAGAGACAGTGTTAGATGGAGAGACAGGGTTAGACGGAGAGACAAGGTTAGACGGAGAGACAGTGTTAGATGGAGAGACCGTGTCAGACGGAGAGACAGTGTCAGACAGAGAGACAGGGTTAGACGGAGAGACAGGGTTAGACGGAGAGACAGGGTTAGACGGAGAGACAGGGTTAGACGGAGAGACAGGGTTAGATGGAGAGACAGTGTTAGATGGAGAGACCGTGTCAGACGGAGAGACAGTGTCAGACAGAGAGACAGGGTTAGATGGAGAGACAGGGTTAAACGGAGAGACAGGGTTAGACGGAGAGACAGGGTTAGACGGAGAGACAGGGTTAGACGGAGAGACAGGGTTAGACGGAGAGAGACAGGGTTAGATGGAGAGACAGTGTTAGATGGAGAGACAGTGTTAGATGGAGAGACCGTGTCAGACGGAGAGACAGGGTTAGATGGAGAGACAGTGTTAGATGGAGAGACAGTGTTAGATGGAGAGACAGTGTTAGATGGAGAGACAGGGTTAGACGGAGAGACAGTGTTAGACGGAGAGACAGTGTTAGATGGAGAGACAGTGTTAGACGGAGAGACAGGGTTAGACGGAGAGACAGGGTTAGACGGAGAGACAGTGTTAGATGGAGAGACCGTGTCAGACGGAGAGACAGTGTCAGACGGAGAGACAGGGTTAGACGGAGAGACAGGGTTAGATGGAGAGACAGTGTTAGATGGAGAGACAGTGTTAGATGGAGAGACAGTGTTAGATGGAGAGACAGGGTTAGACGGAGAGACAGGGTTAGATGGAGAGACAGGGTTAGATGGAGAGACAGTGTTAGATGGAGAGACCGTGTCAGACAGAGAGACAGGGTTAGATGGAGAGACAGGGTTAGACGGAGAGACAGGGTTAGACGGAGAGACAGGGTTAGACGGAGAGACAGGGTTAGACGGAGAGACAGGGTTAGATGGAGAGACAGGGTTAGATGGAGAGACAGTGTTAGATGGAGAGACAGTGTTAGATGGAGAGACAGGGTTAGATGGAGAGACAGTGTTAGATGGAGAGACAGTGTTAGATGGAGAGACCGTGTCAGACGGAGAGACAGGGTTAGATGGAGAGACAGTGTTAGATGGAGAGACAGTGTTAGATGGAGAGACAGTGTTAGATGGAGAGACAGGGTTAGACGGAGAGACAGTGTTAGATGGAGAGACAGTGTTAGATGGAGAGACAGTGTTAGACGGAGAGACAGGGTTAGACGGAGAGACAGGGTTAGACGGAGAGACAGTGTTAGATGGAGAGACCGTGTCAGACGGAGAGACAGTGTCAGACGGAGAGACAGGGTTAGACGGAGAGACAGGGTTAGATGGAGAGACAGTGTTAGATGGAGAGACAGTGTTAGATGGAGAGACAGTGTTAGATGGAGAGACAGGGTTAGACGGAGAGACAGTGTTAGATGGAGAGACAGTGTTAGATGGAGAGACAGTGTTAGACGGAGAGACAGGGTTAGACGGAGAGACAGGGTTAGATGGAGAGACAGTGTTAGATGGAGAGACAGTGTTAGACGGAGAGACAGGGTTAGACGGAGAGACAGAGTTAGACGGAGAGACCGTGTCAGACGGAGAGACCGTGTCAGACGGAGAGACAGGGTTAGATGGAGAGACAGTGTTAGATGGAGAGACAGGGTTAGACGGAGAGACAGTGTTAGATGGAGAGACAGGGTTAGACGGAGAGACAGTGTTAGATGGAGAGACCGTGTCAGACGGAGAGACAGAGTTAGATGGAGAGACAGGGTTAGATGGAGAGACAGGGTTAGACGGAGAGACAGGGTTAGATGGAGAGACAGGGTTAGACGGAGAGACCGTGTCAGACGGAGAGACCGTGTCAGACGGAGAGACAGGGTTAGACGGAGAGACAGGGTTAGATGGAGAGACAGGGTTAGACGGAGAGACCGTGTCAGACGGAGAGACCGTGTCAGACAGAGAGACAGGGTTAGACGGAGAGACAGGGTTAGATGGAGAGACAGGGTTAGACGGAGAGACCGTGTCAGACGGAGAGAGACCGTGTCAGACGGAGAGACCGTGTCAGACGGAGAGACAGGGTTAGATGGAGAGACAGTGTTAGATGGAGAGACCGTGTCAGACGGAGAGACAGTGTCAGACGGAGAGACAGAGTTAGACGGAGAGACAGGGTTAGATGGAGAGACAGTGTTAGATGGAGAGACCGTGTCAGACGGAGAGACAGGGTTAGATGGAGAGACAGGGTTAGATGGAGAGACAGTGTCAGACGGAGAGACAGAGTTAGACGGAGAGACAGGGTTAGACGGAGAGACAGGGTTAGACGGAGAGACAGTGTTAGATGGAGAGACCGTGTCAGACGGAGAGACAGTGTCAGACGGAGAGACAGGGTTAGATGGAGAGACAGGGTTAGATGGAGAGACAGTGTTAGATGGAGAGACCGTGTCAGACGGAGAGACAGTGTCAGACGGAGAGACAGAGTTAGACGGAGAGACAGGGTTAGATGGAGAGACAGGGTTAGACGGAGAGACAGGGTTAGATGGAGAGACAGGGTTAGACGGAGAGACAGGGTTAGATGGAGAGACAGTGTTAGATGGAGAGACCGTGTCAGACGGAGAGACAGTGTTAGATGGAGAGACCGTGTCAGACGGAGAGACAGGGTTAGATGGAGAGACAGGGTTAGATGGAGAGACAGTGTTAGATGGAGAGACCGTGTCAGACGGAGAGACAGAGTTAGACGGAGAGACAGGGTTAGACGGAGAGACAGGGTTAGACGGAGAGACAGAGTTAGACAGACAGGGTTAAACGGAGAGACAGTGTTAGACGGAGAGACAGGGTTAGACGGAGAGACAGGGTTAGACGGAGAGACAGGGTTAGACGGAGAGACAGGGTTAAACGGAGAGACAGTGTTAGACGGAGAGACAGGGTTAGATGGAGAGACAGGGTTAGATGGAGAGACAGGGTTAGACGGAGAGACAGAGTTAGACAGAGAGACAGGGTTAGACAGATAGACAGGGTTAGACGGAGAGACAGGGTTAGACGGAGAGACAGTGTTAGATGGAGAGACAGGGTTAGACGGAGAGACAGGGTTAGATGGAGAGACAGGGTTAGACGGAGAGACAGAGTTAGACAGACAGGGTTAGACGGACAGACAGGGTTAGACGGAGAGACAGGGTTAGACAGAGAGACAGGGTTAGACAGACAGACAGGGTTAGACGGAGAGACAGGGTTAGACGGAGAGACAGGGTTAGACAGAGAGACAGGGTTAGATGGAGAGACAGGGTTAGACAGAGAGACAGTGTTAGATGGAGAGACAGGGTTAGACGGAGAGACAGGGTTAGACGGAGAGACAGGGTTAGACGGAGAGACAGGGTTAGACGGAGAGACAGGGTTGGATGGAGACAGGGTTAGATGGAGAGAGAGTTAGACAGACAGAGAGACAGGGTTAGACGGAGAGACAGGGTTAGATGGAGAGACAGTGTTCGATGGAGAGACCGGGTTAGACAGAGAAACAGGGTTAGACAGAGAAACAGGGTTAGACGGAGAGACAGGGTTAGATGGAGAGACAGGGTTAGACGGAGAGACAGGGTTAGACAGAGAAACAGGGTTAGACAGACAGAGAGGGGGAGGAAGGGAGGATATAGATCTACGTTTTGACCACTCATGTTTAATTGTTGGATGTGCATACACTACTTTTGTGATGTCTGTGTGTGTGTACCCACCATTCAGCGAAGAGTTCAGGTGTGTTGAGTGTGATGGCGACCAGCCTTGCACCCTGGGAGGGAGGGTTGGACCAGGTTACCCTGACAATCTTCTCCATCTGAGATAGAACTCTCTTCAGGTTGTCAGAATCACGAGCTACAATAGTCAGGTTCCCCACACGCTCATCTGCCAGCACACAGAAACTTTATTTAGGGTTCCCTGCAGTTTACAGATTGCATTATGTACATATATCATATTTGAAATGTGTGTGTGCGTGTTATGTGTGAAAGGTGGGAGTAAGAATACATAGATTGGTTTCATATGTTTCAATGCATCTTACAGTGTGTGTGTGAGTGCATGTGTGTTAATCTTGGCAGCAATTTTATTTAGTTTTAGTCTTAAAATACTGTGCCTTTTTAGTCGAAGTCAAATCTTTGTCGTTTCATCCATTAGTTTTAGTTATTATCAGTCGACTAAAAGTCTGAACTATTTTAGTCACAGCCATTTTAGTCACATATTTTTTTATATATTTTGTACTTAACCTTTATTTAACTCAGTCAGTTAAGAACAAATTCTTATTTACAATGACGGCCTACCCCGGCCAAACCCTAACGACGTTGGGCTAATTGTGCGCCGCCCTATGGGACTCCCAATCATGGCCGGTTGTGATACAGCCTGGAATCAAACCAGGGTCTGTAGTGACGCCTCTGACCCAGAAGCTTATAAGAAATCCTGCTATGCAAGGCCGCAGGGCCAGACAGATTACCAGGATGTGTGCTCCGGGCATGTGCTGACCAAATGGCAGGTGTCTTCACTGACATTTTCAATGTCCCTGATTGAGTCTGTAATACCAACATGTTTCAAGCAGACCACCATAGTCCCTGTGCCCAAGAACACTAAGGCAACCTGCCTAAATGACTACAGACCCATAGCACTCACGTCCGTAGCCATGAAGTGCTTTGAAAGGCTGATCATGGCTCACATCAACACCATTATCCCAGAAACCCTAGACCCACTCCAATTTGCATACCGCCCAAACAGATCCCTAGATGATGCAATCTGTATTGCACTCCACACCGCCCTTTCCCACCTGGACAAAAGGAACACCTATGTGAGAATGCTATTCATTGACTACAGCTCAGAGTTCAACACCATAGTACCCTCAAAGCTCATCACTAAGCTATGATCCTGGGACTAAACACCTGGACTTCCTGACGGGCCGCCCACAGGTGGTGAGGGTAGGTAGCAACACATCTGCCACGCTGATCTTCAACCTTGGAGCCCCTCAGGGGTGCGTGCTCAGTCCCCTCCTGTGCTTCCTGTTCACCCATGACTGCGTGGCCAGGCACAACTCCAACACCATCATTAAGTTTGCAGACAACACAACAGTGGTAGGCCTGATCAACAACGAGACAACCTATAGGGAGGAGGTCAGAGACCTGGCCGGGTGGTGCCAGAATAACAACCTATCCATCAACGTAACCAAGACCAAGGAGATGATTGTGTACTACAGCAAATGGAGAACCAAGCACGCCCCCATTCTCATTGCGGGCTGCAGGGGAGCAGGTTGAGAGTTTAAAGTTCCTTGGTGTGCACATCACCAACAAACTAGAATGGTCCAAACACATCAAGACAGTCGTGAAGAGGGCACGACAAAGCCTATTCTCCCTCAGGAAACTAAAAAGATTTGGCATAGGTCCTCAGATCCTCAAAAGGTTCTACAGCTGCAACATCGAGAGCATCCTGACTGGTTGCATCACTGCCTGGTATGGCAACTGCTCAGCCTCCGACAGCAAGGCACTACAGAGGGTAGTGCGTAAAGCCTAGTACATCACTGGGGCTAAGCTGCCTGCCATCCAGGATCTCTACACCAGGCGGTATCAAAGGAAGGCCCTAAAAATTGTCAAAGACTCCAGCCACCCCAGTCATATAGTGTTCTCTCTACTACCACATGGCAAGCTGTACCGGAGCGCCAAGTCTGGGACCAAAAGGCTTCTCAACAGCTTTTAGATTTTATCCCCATCGTAACCGTCAAGAGGGTTAAATAACAATGGTTCTCTTGAAAGGGGGAGAATTTGAGCTTTCCAAAAATGCCAGAAGTATTACTGCAATCCTAATATTCAACAAATAGCATGTGTTTTTCCCATAGGAAAATAGCAACTGCAACTCGCATTTGAGTACTGTGGCAAGAGAGCAGCAACACAAAGGAATAAATAACAGCGCACATGGGAAAAGAGTCTACATGAAAGTAGGAGAGAGAGTAAACATGATTGTTTCTAGCTGAGATTAGCCTAGTTAAGTGAAGTGTCCTGGCTTCGCATCAGTTCAGAAGATTGACAAGTGACTGAAGTGACTGCCTGAGAGCAGTGTGGGAGAGCAGATCAGCTCACACAACTGAAGAAGTTCATTCTGCACGCAGGCTTAGGGTGGAACAAAACAGATGAAAAGGAGCTTTATGGCAAATTTTATGTCCATTAGTCTCATGTGGAATTCTCATCTCGTCACATTTCCATTGACAAAAATTATAAGTAATTTGTAAGTTGTAGTTTTTTCCAGGGCATCTCGTCTCGTTGTCGTCATTGTTTAAGTCAGGAAAAATAAGTAGTTTTCGAGTATTTTTCTTCATAGTTATTGTTGACGAAATCAACACTGGTGTGTGTGTGTGTGTGTGTGTGTGTGTGTGTGTGTGTGTGTGTGTGTGTGTGTGTGTGTGTGTGTGTGTGTGTGTGTGTGTGTGTGTGTGTGTGTGTGTGTGTGTGTGTGTGTGTCTCACTGTAGAGGCCAAAGTTCTTGGAGAAGGACTGGGCACAGAACATCTCGAAACCCTGCGTTACAAAGTAGCGCACGGCCCAGGCATCCTTATCCAGACAGCCTGATGCAAAGCCCTGGTACGCTGAGTCAAAGAACACAAACAGCTTCCTCCTCTGGGGAGAGAGAAAACAAAAAAGGAGAAATATTCAAACCTACAGAAAATATATATATATATTTTTAAATGTATAATATTTTTTTTGTTACATAACACTGGGCATGTACACACACACACAGCTATGTCTTACTATTTTTTTGGGGGGGACCAACAATTGATTCCATTCAAAATCCTTTTTTTCACTAACCTCTAACACTAAACCTAACCCTAACCCATAAAACAGTATTTTTACTAATAGCCTTTTAAGGTGGTTTGCTATTCCTGTGAGGACTTCTGGTACTCACAAGTATAGTATAACGTGTGTACACACACGCACGCACGCACGCACGCACGCACGCACGCACGCACGCACACACACACACACACACACACACACACACACACACACACACACACACACACACACAGTCTTACCTTCATGACCTCAGCCACCTGCATCCACTCTACGTGTGTAGGGTCTGTGCCGGTGGGATTGTGGGCGCACGCGTGCAAAACAAAGATGGAGTGCTTTGGTGCACTCTGGGACAGGGGTCAAAGGTCAATGTTAGACTACAGGACAGACAAATAACATATTGTGTACTGGGAGTTTATGCACCAAGTTGGTATCGTTAGAAAGCCAAACCTATCCTCTTTTTAACCGTGTGGAAAAAGCTAATTTACTATCTACGTTGACATGACCAGTTAAGATATTCAATATTCACTATTGTGAGGTAAATTCAGAGTTCGGGAGGCGGTCTGGTCTCCATGTCAACACCACCAGTTCAGAGGTCAGCGTCTCACCTCCAGGTCGCCTAGGAAACCGTCCAGATCCAGACCCCGCTTCTCTGCGTCCCAGTACTTATAGGGACGGATGTCCTCGAACCCGGCGTTGGCAAACACAGCGTTGTGGTTCTCTAGAAACAAACAGGTTTCACAACACTTTTCTCTAAAGAGGTATCTTTTGAGGCCTAACATTAGCTGACAACATTAGATGACATAGTTACAAAGATTAAGTCCAGCTTGTTAAAAAGTAACATGCTGGATTTAATCACCTACAGTGCCTTTGGAAAGTATTCAGACCCCTTGACTTTTTCCACATTTTGTTACGTTACAGCCTTATTGTAAAATTGATTAAATATCAAAACTTCTCAGTAATCTACACACAATACCCCATGACAAAGCAAAACAGGTTTATTAAAAATAAAAAACAGAAATACCTTATTTACATAAGTATTCTGAACCTTTGTTTAGTATTCTGAACCTTTGTTTAGTATTCTGAACCTTTGTTCAGTATTCTGAACCTTTGAAATTGAGCTCAGGTGGATCCTGTTCCATTGATCCTCCTTGAAATGTTTCTACAACTTGATTGGGGTCCACCCGTGGTAAATTCAACTGATTGGATATGATATGGAAAGGCACACACCTGTCTATATAATGTCCCGCATTGAAGGTCCACAAGAACACAGTGGCCTCCGTCATTCTTAAATGGGAGAAGTTTGGAACCACCAAGACTCTTCCTAGAGCTGGCCGCCCGGCCAAATTGAGTAATCTGGGGGAGAAGGGCCTTGGTCAGGGAGGTGACCAAGAACCCGATTGTGTCACTCTGACAGAGCTCTAGAGTTCCTCTGTGGAGATGGGAGAACCTTCCAAAAGGACAACCATCTCTGCAGCACTCCATCAATCAGGCCTTTATGGTAAAGTGGCCAGATGGAAGCCACTCCTCAGTAAAAGGCATATGACAGCCCACTTGGAGCTTGCCAAAAGGAACCTAAAGACTCTTAGACCATGAGAAACAAGATTCTCTGGTCTGATGAAACCAAGATTGAACTATTTGGCCTGAATACCAAGTGTCACGCCTGGAGAAAACCTGTCACCATCCCTACGGTGAAGCATGGTGGTGGCAGCATCATGCTGTGGCGATGTTTCTTAAGCAGCAGGGACTGGGAGACCAGTCAGGATCAAGGCAAAGATGAACAGAGCAAAGTACAGATAGATCCTTGATGAAAACCTGCTCCAGAGCGCTCAAGACCTCAGACTGGGGTAAAGGTTGAACTTCCAACAGGACAACAACCCTAATCACACAGCCAACACAATGATGCAGGAGTGGCCTCGGGACAAGTCTCTAAATGTCCTTGAGTGGCCCAGCCAGAGCCCGGACTTGAACCCGATCGAACATCTCTGGAGAGACCTGAAAATAGCTGTGCAGCAACGCTCCCGAATGGCAGGGTCTCCCGAGTGGCGCAATGGTCTGAGGCACTACATCTCAGTGCTAGAGGCATCACTACAGACCCTGGTTTGATTCCAGGCTGTATCACAACCAGCTGTGATTGGGAATCCCATAGGGCGACGCACAATTGGCCCAGCGTCGTCCGGGTTTGGCCGGGGTAGGCCAGAATTGTAAATAAGAATTTCTTCTTAACTGACTTGCCTAGTTAAAGGTTAAATAAAAATGTTATAAAAAAAAGAATCCCCATCCAACCTGACAGAGCTTGAGAGGATATGCAGAGAAGAATGGGAAAAACTCCCCAAATACAGGTGTGCCAAGATTGATGCTGTAATCGCTGCCAAAGGTGCTTCAACAAAGTACAGAGTAAAGGTTCTGAATACTTATGTAAATGTGATATTTCAATCTAGCATTTTTAATAAATTAGCAAAAAAACATTTTTTTAAACTGTTTTTGCTTTGTCATTATGGGTTATTGTGTACAGATTGATGAGAAGAAAAAAATATATCAATTTTAGAATAAGGCTGTAACGTAACAAAATGAGGAAAAAGGTCAAAGGGTCTGAATACTTTCCCAAGGCACTGTATATAGTCACCTATTAATGAACTATTAAGAGGACAATTTAGCAGTATAAGGTCCAGATAAGATAACAATAACAATGAAAAGTTTATATCTTATTCTAGGACATTCATACAGCCCTGAATCAGCCGTACGAGCAGAGATGTAAACAGGTGTTTAAGTGTTGTCGTTCCTGTGTGCATGTGTGTGTGTGTGTGTGTGTACCCCAGGTAGGCGCTGAGACATAGACAGGTGTTTTTGTGTTGTCATTCCCGTTGTACCAGCGTCTGAGAAACTCTGCCCCCATCTTCAGAGCACCTGTACCCCCCAGACACTGCACCGCTCCCACCTGACAGAGAGAGACAGGAAGCGAGCGTGAGAGAGAGATAGGGGGTGAGGGAGAGCGAGAGAGGGTGACAGAGAGAGAGAGACAGTAGAGAGAGAGGGGGAGAGATAGACAGAGGGAGAGAGAAGGTGGTGGCTGATACACACTAAATAAGTGACTTGATAACTACTTAGGAGCAATGTAGCGCACCAGTACAAATTTAAATACATTCCTTTAAATTCAGCTCAATATCTGCATAATCATGCACACAACACAACTCCCCTAACACAATCACACTTCAAAAACTACCCTACCCTGTTCTCCTGGATGGCAGGGCTGTCTTCTCCCAGGGCGATCTTGGATGCAGAGGACCTAAACTCAGGCAGACCCAGAATGGCCAGGTACTCATGGTTCAGACTGTTGTCCGCTACGATGATCTTCTCCACCTTCTTAACCACGGGCAGCACCCAGGGCTGGCCCTCATCTGTCCTGTAGGCTGGAGGGAAGAGACAGTTTTACAGGTTAAGTTTGTTTTACGGTGCAAATGTTGCAGTAGCCCAATTCTGGCCCTATGGCTCTCTCTCCAGCTGGCATTACTGCCTTGGTGAGCAACCCACTCAAGAGGGGAAGGTGCCAATGAACAATGAACACTGACAACCTGAGGAGAGATCTAACTCAGATGGAAATGTCACAAACACTCTCACCTGCGCTCTACTACACTAGAAGCTTTACTGCTCTGCAAGATCCAAGTAGACTAATATGTAATTAGGCCTACCGTATGTCTCATCCACATGAAAAAATACTACCAGTAATACCAGTTAAGGCTGTTTTTGGTTTTCACTACATTTATTGTTTTGTAGAGTTTGTGTTTTGGATTCATGTTACGTTGTGTAAATAAACATGGATCACAATATACGCTCTGCAGTTTGGTCCGACTCTCCTTCACCATTAGAAAACCGTGACACTGGTGCAACCAGTTACCCTCAGAAGTCACATAATAAGTCAAATAATGTCCACCTGTGTGCAATCTACGTGTCACATGATCTGTCACATGATCTCAGTATATATACACCTGCTCTGAAAGGCCCCAGAGTCTGCAACCCCACTAGGCAAGGGGCACCATCAAGCAAGCGGCACCATGAAGACCAAGGAAATCTCCAAACAGGTCAGGGAAAAAATTGTGGAAGTACAGATCAGGGTTGGGTTATAAAAAAATACCCGAAACGTTGAACATTCCATGGAACACCATTAAATCCATTATTAAAAAATGGAAAGAATACGGCACCATAACAAACCTGCCAAGAGAGGGCCGCCCACCAACACTCAAGAACCAGGCAATGAGGGCATTAATCAGAGGCAACAAAGAGACCAAAGATGACCCTGAAGGAGCTGCAAAGCTCCACGGCGGAGATTGAAGTATCTGTCCATAGGACCCCTTTAAGCCATACACTCCACAGAGCTGGGCTTTAAGGACGTGTCACGCCCTGACCTGAGTATTCTTTGTTTTCTTTATATATTTTGGTTAAGTCAGGGTGTGACATGGGTGATGTATGTGTTTTTGTATTGTCTAGTTTTTTTTGTAGGTTTATGGGGTTGTTTACCATCTAGATGTTTAGGTATGTCTATGGTTGCCTAAATTGGTTCTCAATTAGAGGCAGCTGGTTATCGTTGTCTCTGATTGGGAACCATATTTAGGCAGCCATCTTCTTTGGCTATTTCGTGGGTTATTGTCTATGTTATGTTGCTTGTTAGCACAGTGTTTCTTTAGCAGTCACCTTCGTCTTGTTAGTTTGTTTGTTTGGTTAGTGTACTTCGTGTTTTTCGTCCGTCATTAGAAAGATGTATACACATCACGCTGGTCTCCTCAATACGACGATCGTGACAGGAAGAGTGGCCAGAAAAAAGCCATTACTTAAAGAATACAATAGGCAAACACGTTTGGTGTTCGCCAAAAGGCATGTGGGAGACACCCCAAACATATTGGAGAAGGTACTCTGGTCAGATGAGACTAAAATTGAGCTTTTTGACCATCAAGGAAAACACTATGTCTGGTGCAAACCCAACACCTCTCATCACCCCGAGAACACCATCCCCCACAGTGAAGCATGGTGGTGGCAGTGTGACGACCCTCCCACTCTGTCTGCCATATTCTCTCTTTGTTCTTGTTTCCTTATTAGGATGCCGGTGGGCGGAGTTGGGAGGGTCGTCAGCTACATGGGAAACACCTGGGCCCGGTGTGTCCCAGGATAAATACACAACTTCCCCATTTCCCTATTCATGGAGGAGACTCTCTCCATGCAGACACCTTTACAGATTATGTTGTGTATCTTGGTGGCCTTTTGGTTGAATTGTTTTGGCACCTTTCAACACCCTGCACACCCAACACCCTGTTCTCCAGGTACATCACCCAATTTAATTATATTACTCTCAGTCTGCAAACCAGAATTTGTAAGATCCTGGTCGAATGAAACAGACGGAGGCCCAGCTAAATAGTCAAAAAGGTTTATTCACGGAACGTTCTGAAGTCAAGAATACAAAACAATTCATTTTATACTGACTTCTCACGCCCACACATTCACACAGCCATATGCACACACACAAACAGACACAGAAACAGACGCACATACACACATACCCACACAAACAGACGCACACACATGTCCTGCTACGCACACACTGTCTGTCTCACTTCCCAGCCGACAGAGATGGTGACTTTGTCCTTGAGACGTACTCCCCGTTCTCTCCCAAATCTCTAGTCAGTTTGGACCAAGCTCAGACAGTCAGTGTTTAAAATACCATAGACATATTGTCTTTACCCTAAATCTGACTAGGACTACACATTTATTGATTATAACTTTATACATTCTAATCAATTCCATACAATTATATGTTTCAGGGCTGAATATTCTAATCATTAAATTAACAGACAATTCTCACCTATCACTAGATGTGTCAAGCTTATAGAGACATACCCCAAGAGACTTGCAGCTGTAATTGCTGCAAAAGGTGGCTCTACAAAGTATTGATTTTGGGGGGTGAATAATTATGAACGCTCCAGTTTTCAGTTTTTTTTGTCTTATTTCTTGTTTGTTTCACAATAAAAAATGTTTTGCATCTTCAAAGTAATAGGCAAGTTGTGTAAATCAAATGATACAAACCCCACAAAATAAATTTGAATTCCAGGTTGTAAGGCAACAGATTAGGAAAAATGCCAAGGGGGGGTGAATACTTTCGCAAGCCACTGTAAAAATATGAAAAAGTAAAGGGGTCTGAATGCACAGTATACTTTCCGAATGCACTTTATAGTATCCTACAGCAGTAATTCCCAAACTGTGGGGGTGCAAAGGGTCGGAACTCAGTCCGGCTTTCAACTTACTACTGAAAGTTGCAATAGTAGAATGCTCAAGGTGCAATTTCATTGGGTAGTGCATCAGCAGTTTTCCTCAAGTCATGTCAGTCATTGCAGACCTTAGAGAGCTACAGTTGAAGTCGGAAGTTTATATACACCTTAGCCAAGTACATTTAAACTCAGTTTTTCGCAAATCCTGATATTTAATCCTAGTAAACATTCCCTGTCTTAGGTCAGTTAGGGTCACCACTTTATTTTAAGAATGTGAAATGTCAGAATAATAGTAGAGAGAATGATTTATTTCAGCTTTTATTTCTTTCATCACATTCCCAGTGGGTCAGAAGTTTGCATACACTCAATTAGTATTTGGTAGCATTGCATTTAAATTGTTTAACTTGGGTCAAACACTTTGGATAGCCTTCCACAAGCTTCCCACAATAAGTTGGGTGAATTTTGGCCCATTCCTCCTGACAGAGCTGGTGCAACGAAGTCAGGTTTGTAGGCGTCCTTACTCACACACGCTTTTCAGTTCTGCCTACAGATTTTCTATACGATTGAGGTCAGGGCTTTGTGATGGCCACTCTAATACCTTGACTTTGTTGTCCTCAAGCCATATTGCCACAACTTTGGAAGTATGCTTGGGGTCATTGTCCATTTGGAAGAACCATTTGCGACCAAGCTTTAACTTCCTGACTGATGTCTTGAGATGTTGCTTCAATATGTCCATTTAATTTTCCATCCTCATGATGCCACCAATTTTTTAAGTGCACCAGTCCCTCCTGCAGCAAAGCACCCCCACAACATGATGCTGCTACCCCCGTGCTTCACAGTTGGGATGGTGTTCTTCGGCTTGCAAGCATCCCCCTTTTCCTCCAAACATAACGATGGTCATTATGGCTAAACAGTTCTATCTTTATTTCATCAGACCAGAGGACATTTCTCCAAAAGGTACGATCTTTGTCCCCATGTGCAGTCGCAAACCGTAGTCTGGCTTTTTTATGGCAGTTTTGGAGCAGTGGCTTCTTCCTTGCTGATCGGCCATTCAGGTTATGTCGATATAGGACTCGTTTTACTGTGGATATAGATACTTGTGTACGTGTTTCCTCCAGCATCTTCACAGGCTGTTGTTCTGGGATTGTTTTGCACTTTTCGCACTAAAGTACGTTCATCTCTAGGAGACAGAATGCGTCTCCTTCCTGAGCGATATGACGGCTGTGTGGTCCCATGGTGTTTATACTTGCGTACTATTGTTTGTACAGATGAACGTGGTACCTTCAAGCATTTGGAAATTGCTCCCAAGGATGAACTAGACTTGTGGAGGTCTACAATTTATTTTCTGAGGTCTTGGCTGATTTCTTTTGAATTCCCATGATGTCAAGCAAAGAGGCACTGAGTTTGAAGGTAGGCCTTGAAATACATCCACAGGTACACCTTCAAGTGACTCAAATGATGTCAATTAGCCTATCAGAAGCTTGTAACGCAATGGTATCATTTTCTGAAATTTCCCAAGCTGTTTAAAGGCACATTCCACTTAGTGTATGTAAACTTCTGACCCACTGGAATTGTGATACAGTGAATTATTGTCACGCCTTGGTCTTAGTATTTTGTGTTTTCTTTAATTATTTGGTCAGGCCAGGGTGTGACATGGGTTTATGTTGTTGTATTTCGTATTGGGGTTTTTGTATTTGGGATCGCGGCTGATTAGGGGTGTTGTTAGGCTTGGCTGCCTGAGGCGGTTCTCAATCAGAGTCAGGTGATTCTCGTTGTCTCTGATTGGGAACCGTATTTAGGTAGCCTGGTTTCGCTTTGTATTTTGTGGGTGATTGTTCCTGTCTCTGTGTAGTTTCACCAGATAGGCTGTAATAGGTTTAACGTTCCGTTTGTTGTTTTCGTATTTGTATAGTTATTTCATGTATCGCTTTTTTCCTTTCATTAAAGACATGAGTAACCACTACGCTGCATTTCGGTCCGACTCTCATTCTACAAACGAAGAACGCTGTTACAGAATCACCCACCACACACGGACCGAGCAGCGTGTTAACAGGCAGCGACAGCTTGAACAGTGAAGGGAGGACGTTATGGACAGCAGAGGCATGGAGTATACGACGTGCGAAGAAATCGACAGGTGGGCGGCCGACCCAGAGAGAGTGCAGGTGCCCGCCTGGGATTCGCTGGAGCAATGCGAAGAGGGCTATAGGCGAATGGAGTCAAAAAGAAAGACTCGTCGGCGCAGAGCGAAAACCGAAAGTAACCCCCAAATATTTATTAGGGGAGGGCGCAGAGAGAGAGTGGCTGAGTCAGGGTTCAGACCTGAGCCAACTCTCCCTGTTAATCATGAAGAGCAGTTGCAGTGGGAGAGGCTGCACCACTTGGAGAATTGGACATGGGAGGAGGAATTAGACGGAAAAGGACCCTGGGCTCAGCCTGGAGAATATCGCCGTCCCAAGGAAGAACTAGAGGCGGCTAAAGCGGAGAGGCGCTGGTATGAGGAGGCAGCACGGCGACGCGGTTGGAAGCCCGAAAAGCAGCCCAAAAAAATTATTGGGGGGGGGCTAAAAGGGAGTATGGCTATGCCAGGTAGGAGACCTGCGCAAACTCCCTGTGCTCACCGTTGGGCTAGAGAGACCGGGCAGGCACCGTGTTATGCTATGGAGAGCACGGTGTTTCCAGTGCGGGTGCATAGCCCGGTGCGGCACATACCAGCCCTTCCTATTGGCCGGGCTAGAGTGGGCATCGAGCCAGGTAAGCTTGGGCAGACTCGGTGCTCAAGAGCTCCAGTGCGCCTGCACGGTCCGGTCTATCCAGAGCCACTTCCACACACCAGTCCTCCGGTAGCAGCTCCCCGCACCAGTCTTCCTGTGCGTGTCCTCGATCCTGTAGCACCAGTTCCAGCACCACGCACCAGGCCTTCTGTGCGCCTCGCCTGTTCAGCACAGCCAGAGCCTTCCTTCCCTCCTGCGCTACTGGAGTCTCCTGTCTGTTCAGCGCTATCAGAGCCTTCCTTCCCTCCTGCGCTGTCGGAGTCTCCCGCCTGTTCAGCGCTATCAGAGCCTTCCTTCTCTACAGCGCTGCCGGAGCCTCCTGCCTGTTCGGAGCAGCCTGAGCTGTCAGTCTGCATGAAGCAGCCAGAGCTGTCAGTCTGCAAGGAGCTGCTAGTCTGCAAGGAGCTGCCAGTCTGCAAGGTGCTGCCAGCCTGCATGGAGCAGTCAGAGCTGTCAGCCTGCATGGAGCAGTCAGAGCTGTCAGCCTGCATGGAGCAGTCAGAGCTGTCAGTCTGTATGAAGCAGCCAGAGCTGTCAGTCTGCAAGGAGCTGCTAGTCTGCAAGGAGCTGCCAGTCTGCAAGGTGCTGCCAGCCTGCATGGAGCAGTCAGAGCTGTCAGTCTGCAAGGAGCTGCTAGTCTGCAAGGAGCTGCCAGTCTGCAAGGTGCTGCCAGCCTGCATGGAGCAGTCAGAGCTGTCAGTCTGCAAGGAGCTGTCAGTCTGCATAGAGCAGCTAGATCTGCCAGTCAGCCATGATCTTCTAGATCTGCCAGTCAACCAGATTCTTCCAGATCTGCCAGTCAACCAGTCTCTTCCAGTCAACCAGTCTCTTCCAGATCTGCCAGTCAACCAGTCTCTTCCAGATCTGCCAGTCAACCAGTCTCTTCCAAATCTGCCAGTCAACCAGTCTCTTCCAGATCTGCCAGTCAACCAGTCTCTTCCAGATCTGCTAGTCAACCAGAATCTTCCAGATCCGCCAGCCAGCCAGGATCTACCGGAGCCTACTACCTGCCTGAGCTTCATCTCAGTACTGGGCTTCCTCTCAGTACTGGGCTTCCTCTCAGTACTGGGCTTTCTCTCAGTACTGGGCTTCCCCTCAGTTCCGGGCTACCCCTCAGTTCCGGGCTGCCCCTCAGTTCCGGGCTGCCCCTCAGTCCCGAGCTGCCCCTCAGTCCCGAGCTGCCCCTCAGTCCCGAGCTGTCCCTCAGTCACGAGCTGCTCCTCAGTTCAGTGGGGTTCTGGGTGAAGACTATCAGGCCATGGTCGGCGGCGAGGGTGGATTATCCCAGGACGCGAAGGGGAGGAACTATGACTTTAATGGAGTGGGGTCCACATCCCGAGCCGGAACCGCCACCATGGACAGACGCCCACCCGGACCCTCCCTATGGTTTTGAGGTGCGTCCGGGAGTCCGCACCTTAGGGGGGTTCTGTCACGCCTTGGTCTTAGTATTTTGTGTTTTCTTTAATTATTTGGTCAGGCCAGGGTGTGACATGGGTTTATGTTGTTGTATTTCGTATTGGGGTTTTTGTATTTGGAATCGCGGCTGATTAGGGGTGTTGTTAGGCTTGGCTGCCTGAGGCGGTTCTCAATCAGAGTCAGGTGATTCTCGTTGTCTCTGATTGGGAACCGTATTTAGGTAGCCTGGTTTCGCTTTGTATTTTGTGGGTGATTGTTCCTGTCTCTGTGTAGTTTCACCAGATAGGCTGTAATAGGTTTAACGTTCCGTTTGTTGTTTTCGTATTTGTATAGTTATTTCATGTATCGCTTTTTTCCTTTCATTAGACATGAGTAACCACTACGCTGCATTTCGGTCCGACTCTCATTCTACAAACGAAGAACGCCGTTACAATTATAAGTGAAATAATCAGTCTGTAAACAATTGTTGGAAAAATGACTTGTGTCACGCACAAAGTAGATGTCCTAACTGACTTGCCAAAACTATAGTTTGTTAACAAGAAATTTGTTGAGTGGTTGAAAAACGAGTTTTAATGACTCCAACCTAAGTGTATGTAAACTCCCGACTTCAACTGTATTTATAATTTGTCAGAAATGTCCAGAACAACTAACCCATGTCAGCTAACGTTTTTTTAGTCACTCAAATATCACATGAACACATAAGGAAGTAGCTTTAAAACTGCAACACTTTCTCTGCACCCCATGACAAACTTTCATTTATCTGCATGTCCAGCCATGTTCTTTTCAGGACAACCAGGGCTACAAGTAGAACACAAAATCATTTGACATAAACAGTTACATTCATGAGTTTTATTGACAAACGTCAACAACAACAAAATAAGATCCTGCAAAGCAAAAACTGATAAAAATATATCTATATAAATGCAGTAAGTACAGAAATTGTTTGGTCAGTGGGAAATGTATGTCCAACTAGTCCGTGACAATTGTGTGGAATTTGGAGTTTGTGGCAGCAACTGTGAGCTTATTACAGTATTATTATGCTAAGTAGAAGAACCCCTTACCTTTTAACGACTCTTGTATAGCTTGTGAGTGTCGTAGAGCAAAACATGTTACATGTGCGAGTTCGTGAGAGTCTCAGATTTTCATAGATCGCTTTGTAGCTCAAACCATTCTGACTCTACAGATGATTTTGACAAGGGCCCCTTCGAGACCCTTGTCTCACAAACATTGCTCTAGCTCAGCCCATGTTAACCACACAGACTAATGGTTCGTACCCAACGGATGCAAAAGAAATAGATAAACACACAATGTTTAAAAGGGGTTAGAGGTCCTAAATCACAATGGCACGATGGTAGGACTCATTGGGTTAAAATGGCAAAATAAAGCCCCCATCCCATGGCAAAATGTATGGAATTGCAGGAAATAAGCTTTAAAACTGCTGAATTTTCTCTGTGCCAACCATAGGGGTGTGAACAGTTTGTTTCATGAACAGTGCTTGTGCCAATAGAAATAGACGTGTTATACCTACAGTTTACAACAGATTTCTATAGTAAGTACTTTAGTATTCTATAGTAAACTGAAGTATTTTTTTTAAAGTGGGTGGTGGTCAACTCTGCAAAGGTTTGTTTTTTTATAGTTTTAACGGATCAGGCTACAACCTGATGAATGTCAAAGACTGTGGCTGTGCACTTTCCTCTGCTGTCAGAGTAAACAGTGTTGTTGAGCTAAAGGGGAGAGGGCACTCCTGTCTACAGACTCTTACCTACTCAACTATTATAGTCTGTAAACTGTCTGAAAACATACTTCCACATCTAGTTTCTAAAAGAGCCCAACTAACTGTATAATTTGTGACTGAAGTTCAAGAGAAGGGACATGGGTCTATCTGCTCTATGAGCATGTAAACACATGGTGTAGCATATGTACATATGTCAGTTATTTTCAGCCAGCTGACCACAGTACCAGTCTAATGTTAGTCTACTACAGGAAGGAATTACTGGGCCGTAGGCCTGACCTGTGCTAATCAGGGAAATTCAAACGGTTCTGACCTGCACTGCAGAGAGAGAGCAGGGGGGGAGCAGACGCAGTATCACCATACAGCAGGTTTACACGTTGAGCATTCTGACAGCGTCCTTGCACAAAATAGTAAGCAGCATCATCTGGATATGTATGCAACAAAAGTTCAACATTCACATTCTGATACCATTTCTGTTTGTAAATGGGTATACCCTCTTGGGTTCTCAAGAGCTAGTTTAGGCACTGATCCAACAACATCCATCCTTTCCTCCTTTCAAGTATTCCTCATTGATATGATTGGATTGGTCAAAGCTATGGCCGTCATTGTAAATAAGAATTTGTTCTTAACTGACTTGCCTAGTAAAAATAAAAACATTACATGTAGTGGAATGCTTGCTTACACCCATCCAATCATGTCAGCGATTACTTCAGGTAAGGCATTGAGGCATACATTTACAGGGCCTTCAGAAAGTATTCACACCCCTGGACTTTTTCCACATTTTGTTGTGTTACAAAGTGGGATTAAACATTTTAATTGTTATTTTTTTGTCAATGATCTAGCCAAAATACTATGTAATGTCAAAGTGGAAGAATAATTCTAACATTTGTAAAAGAAAATGTATGAAAAATAAAACACTAATATATCTTGATTAGATAAGTATTCAACACCATGAGTCAATACATGTTAAAGTCACATTTGGCAGCGATTACAGCTGTGAGTCTTTCTGGGTAAGTCTCTAAGAGCTTTCCACACCTGGATCGTGCAACATTTGCCTATTATTATTTTCTAAATTCTTCAAATGGTTGTTGATTATTGCTGGACAACCATTTTCAGGTCTTGCCATAGATGTATTTTCAAGCAGATTTAAGTCAAAGCTATTAAATCGACGACTCAACAACATTCACTGTCTTCTTGGTAAGCAATTCCATTGTATACAGTACTTGTGTTTAAGGTTATTGTCCTGCTGAAAGCTGAATTAATCTCCAAGTATCTGGTGGAAAGCAGACCGAAACAGATTTTCCTATAGGATTTTGACTGTGCTTAGCTCCATTTTGTAATGAAATCTCAGGGAGAAAAAGGTGTAGATTCACGCGCAGCAGGTGTTTAATTCACCTTCACAGAAGGCAGGAATCGTGGTCACAGGCAGGCAATGGTCATACACAGGTAGGCAAACACGCAGGTGAATCAAAACTAAGACTGAAGGCTATAACTGGTTCTCACAAACGAGCTAGGAAAAGGCTTAGTAGAGTCAAAATGAACAATACCTCATAAAGGCACAAACAGAATGAACTGATCTAAATAAGGAGCTGATGAGACCAGGTGAGTAACTAACACAGGTGAAATCAATGAACAAAAATGACAGACAGGGCTACGTTCAAGAACACAAAGAAAACAGGGCTACGTTCAAGAACATAATGAAACAGAACACAAGGTTGACTAAGAAAATAAATACAGAACCTTACACATTTCCTTTATTTTTTATGCTGAAAAGCCCAGTCCTTAATGATTACAAGCATACCCATAACATGATGCAGCCACCACAATGCTTGAAAATATGGAGAGTGGTACTAAGTAATGTGTTCTATTGGATTTGCCCCATACATAATAATAATTATAATAATAGTATATGCCATTCAGCAGACAATTTTTAAGTGTCTTACACTCATGAGTGCATACATTTTACATATGGGTGGCCCCAGCGGGAATCGAAACCACAAAACACTTTGTATTCAGTACAAAAGATGAATTGCCTTGCCACATTTTTTGCAGTATTACTTTAGTGCATTTTGCAAAAAGGATGCATGTTTTGGAATATTTATATTCTGTACAGGCTTCCTTCTTTTCACTCTGTCAATTAGCTTAGTATTGTGGAGTAACTACAATTTTTGTATTTTTTTATTTTTTATTTCACCTTTATTTAACCAGGTAGGCTTGTTGAGAACAAGTTCTCATTTGCAACTGCGACCTGGCCAAGATAAAGCATAGCAGTGTGAACAGACAACACAGAGTTACACATGGAGTAAACAATTAGCAAGTCAATAACACAGTAGAAAAAAGGGGGAGTCTATATACAATGTGTGCAAAAGGCATGAGGTAGGCGAATAATTACAATTTTGCAGATTAGCACTGGAGTGATAAATGATCAGATGGTCATGTACAGGTTGGTGTGCAAAAGAGCAGAAAAGTAAATAAATAAAAACAGTATAAAAACAGTATGGGAATGAGGTAGGTGAAAATGGGTGGGCTATTTACCAATAGACTATGTACAGCTGCAGCGATCGGTTAGCTGCTCAGATAGCTGATGTTTGAAGTTGGTGAGGGAGATAAAAGTCTCCAACTTCAGCGATTTTTGCAGTTCGTTCCAGTCACAGGCAGCAGAGTACTGGAACGAAAGGCGGCCAAATGAGGTGTTGGCTTTAGGGATGATCAGTGAGATACACCTGCTGGAGCGCGTGCTACGGATGGGTGTTGCCATCGTGACCAGTGAACTGAGATAAGGCGGAGCTTTACCTAGCATGGACTTGTAGATGACCTGGAGCCAGTGGGTCTGGCGACGAATATGTAGCGAGGGCCAGCCGACTAGAGCATACAAGTCGCAGTGGTGGGTGGTATAAGGTGCTTTAGTGACAAAACGGATGGCACTGTGATAGACTGCATCCAGTTTGCTGAGTAGAGTGTTGGAAGCCATTTTGTAGATGACATCGCCGAAATCGAGGATCGGTAGGATAGTCAGTTTTACTAGGGTAAGCTTGGCGGCGTGAGTGGAGGAGGCTTTGTTGCGGAATAGAAAGCCGACTCTTGATTTGATTTTCGATTGGAGATGTTTGATATGAGTCTGGAAGGAGAGTTTGCAGTCTAGCCAGACACCTAGGTACTTATAGATGTCCACATATTCAAGGTCGGAACCATCCAGGGTGGTGATGCTAGTCGGGCATGCGGGTGCAGGCAGCGATCGGTTGAAAAGCATGCATTTGGTTTTACTAGCATTTAAGAGCAGTTGGAGGCCAGGGAAGGAGTGTTGTATGGCATTGAAGCTCGTTTGGAGGTTAGATAGCACAGTGTCCGATGACGGGCCGAAAGTATATAGAATGGTGTCGTCTGCGTAGAGGTGGATCAAGGAATCGCCCGCAGCAAGAGCAACATCATTGATATATACAGAGAAAAGAGTCGGCCCGAGAATTGAACCCTGTGGCACCCCCATAGAGACTGCCAGAGGACCGGACAGCATGCCCTCCGATTTGACACACTGAACTCTGTCTGCAAAGTAATTGGTGAACCAGGCAAGGCAGTCATCCGAAAAACCGAGGCTACTGAGTCTGCCAATAAGAATATGGTGATTGACAGAGTCGAAGGCCTTGGCAAGGTCGATGAAGACGGCTGCACAGTACTGTCTTTTATCGATGGTGGTTATGATATCGTTTAGTACCTTGAGTGTGGCTGAGGTGCACCCGTGACCGGATCGGAAACCAGATTGCACAGCGGAGAAGGTACGGTGGGATTCGAGATGGTCAGTGACCTGTTTGTTGACTTGGCTTTCGAAGACCTTAGATAGGCAGGGCAGGATGGATATAGGTCTGTAACAGTTTGGGTCCAGGGTGTCTCCCCTTTGAAGAGGGGGATGACTGCGGCAGCTTTCAATCCTTGGGGATCTCAGACGATATGAAAGAGAGGTTGAACAGGCTGGTAATAGGGGTTGCGACAATGGCGGCGGATAGTTTCAGAAATAGAGGGTCCAGATTGTCAAGCCCAGCTGATTTGTACGGGTCCAGGTTTTGCAGCTCTTTCAGAACATCTGCTATCTGGATTTGGGTAAAGGAGAACCTGGAGAGGCTTGGGCGAGGAGCTGCGGGGGGAGCTGTTGGCCGAGGTTGGGGTAGCCAGGCGGAAGGCATGGCCAGCCGTTGAGAAATGCTTATTGAAGTTTTCGATAATCATGGATTTATCGGTGATGACCGTGTTACCTAGCTTCAGTGCAGTGGGCAGCTGGGAGGAGGTGCTCTTGTTCTCCATGGACTTCACAGTGTCCCAGAACTTTTTGGAGTTGGAGCTACAGGATGCAAACTTCTGCCTGAAGTAGCTGGCCTTAGCTTTCCTGACTGACTGCGTGTATTGGTTCCTGACTTCCCTGAACACTTGCATATCGCGGGGACTATTCGATGCTATTGCAGTCCGCCACAGGATGTTTTTGTGCTGGTCGAGGGCAGTCAGGTCTGGAGTGAACCAAGGGCTGTATCTGTTGGTTCTGCATTTTTTGAACAGAGCATGCTTATCTAAAATGGTGAGGAAGTTACTTTTAAAGAATGACCAGGCATCCTCAACTGACGGGATGAGGTCAATGTCCTTCCAGGATACCCGGGCCAGGTCGATTAGAAAGGCCTGCTCACAGAAGTGTTTTAGGGAGCGTTTGACAGTGATGAGGGGTGGTCGTTTGACTGCGGCTCCGTGGCGGATACAGGCAATAAGGCAGTGATCGCTGAGATCCTGGTTGAAGACAGCGGAGGTGTATTTGGAGGGCCAGTTGGTCAGGATGACGTCTATGAGGGTACCCTTGTTTACGGAGTTAGGGTTGTACCTGGTGGGTTCCTTGATGATTTGTGTGAGATTGCAGGCTATCTCTGCAGTAGACTGCAACTCCTCCCCCTTTGGCAGTTCTATCTTGACGGAAGACGTTATAGTTGGGTATGGAAATCTCAGAATTTTTGGTGGCCTTCCTGAGCCAGGATTCAGACACGGAAAGGACATCAGGGTTAGCAGAGTGTGCTAAAGCAGTGAGTAAAACAAACTTAGGGAGGAGGCTTCTGATGTTGACATGCATGAAACCAAGGCTTTTTCGATCACAGAAGTCAACAAATGAGGGTGCCTGGGGACATGCAGGGCCTGGGTTTACCTCCACATTACCCGCGGAGCAGAGAAGGAGTAGTATGAGGGTGCAGCTGAAGGCTATCAAAACTGGTCGCCTAGGGCGTTGGGGACAGAGAATAAGAGGAGCAGGTTTCTGGCCATGGTAGAATATATTCAGGGCATAATGCGCAGACAGGGGTATGGTGGGGTGCGGGTACAGCGGAGGTAAGCCCAGGCGCTGGGTGATGATGAGAGAGGTTGTATCTCTGGACATGCTGGTTGTAATGGGTGAGGTCACCGCATGTGTGGGAGGTGGGACAAAGGAGGTAACAGGGGTATGAAGAGTGGAACTCGGGGCTCCATTGTGAACTAAAACAATGATCACTAACCTGAACAACAGTATACAAGGCATATTGACATTTGAGAGAGACATACAGCGAGGCATACAGTAATCACAGGTGTTGAATTGGGAAAGCTAGCTAAAACAGTAGGTGAGACAGCAACAGCTAGTCAGCTAGCACAGCAAGCAGCAGGTAAAATGGCGTTGACTAGGCAACGGGGCCGACAGATAAAACAAACAAGCAGAATGGAGTACCGTGATTAATGGACAGTCCAGCGTGCATCAGCTATGTAGCCAAGAGATCAGTGTCCAGGGGGCAGCGGTGGATGGGCAGGGAAGCTGGACTGGCGAGTGTTATCCAGGTTAAAAAAAACTAACAGTGACTAAATAGCTTGTAGCTAGTTAGCTGGTTAGCGTCTGGAGGTTCTTGAGTGTGTTCTAAAAAATTAAAAATAATAGCGATTCCGTATCACAATGGGTGAGGCAGGTTTCCGGAAGGTATAAACAATTTAAAAATCAAAAAGAGATAGAAAGTAAATATGGGTCCAGAGAGTGTTTGGGACGCGGCGATTCAGACGGTTAGCAGGCCTGTGCTAACAAGCTAACAGTTCGTAGGCCCGGGCTAGACAGGGTAGCAGGGGTGTGCTACAGGTGCTCTGGCCGGGCTAGCTTCAAGCTAAGTGGGTGGAAACGCTAGCCAGGGGTAATCATCCGGGGTTGCAGTTTAGCTAGATAGCTAGTTGTGAAGATCCAGCTGATGTTGTTGATGTTGTTGATCCATCCTCAGTATTCTCCTATCACAGCCATTAAACTCTGTAACTGTTTTAAAGTCACCATTGGCCTCATGGTGAAAATACCTAAGCGGTTTATTCCCCTCTGGCAACTGAGTTAGGATGAAGCCTGTATCTTTGTAGTGACTGGGTGTATTGATACACCATCCAAAGAGTAATTAACAACTTCACCATGCTCAAAGGAATATTCAATGTCTGTTTATTTTTTATTTTTTTATCCATCTATCAATAGGTGCTCTTCTTTGCGAGGCATTGGAAAACCTATCTGGTCTTTGTGGTTGAATCTGTGCTTGAAATTCACTGCTCGACTGAGAGACCTTACAGATAATTGTATGTGCGGGGTACCGAGATGAGGTAAACACTGTTATTGCACACAGAGTGAGTCCATGCAACCTATTATTTGACTAGTTAAGCAACCTTTTACTTCTGAATGTATTTAGGCCTGCCATAACAAAGGGGTTGAATACTTATTGACTCAAGGCATTTCAGCTTTTCATTTTTAATTCATTTCTAAAAAGATGATTCTACTTTGACATTATGGGGCATGTCACATTCTGACCTTAGTTATTTTATTATGTCTTTGTTTTAGTATGGTCAGGGCATGAGTTGGGTGGGTTGTCTATGTTCCTTTTTCTATGATTTGCTATTTCTGTGTTTGGCCTGGTATGGTTCTCAATCAGAGGCAGCTGTCAATCGTTGTCCCTGATTGAGAACCATATTTAGATAGCCTGTTTTATAATTTGTTTTGTTGGGTGATTATTTTCTGTTTTCTGGTGTGTGTCTGCACCAGCCAGAACTGTTTTCGGTTGTCGGTTTATTGTTTTTGTTCAGTGTTCAAGCTCTTTATTAAAATATATGGACACATACCACGCTGCACCTTGGTCCTCACCTTCTTCCACCATCGACGACCATTACAGGGCATTGTGTGTAAGCCAGTAACAAAACAATGTAAATGTAAGCTATTTTAAATTCAGGCTGTAACTCAACTAAATGTGGAAAAAGTCAAGGGGTATGAATACTTTCTGAAATAACTGTAAAGTGTCCCAATAGGACCCTAATCCACCACCGTTTTTCCATCTCTTATGAATTGTAATAGAGGGTTTAACACCATGTGACAACAACAGAGCTTTGGCCAGTTCTCTGGCGTAGCTCTGCTCAAATGTAGCGCAATGCAAATCCTTTAGTGCGGAGAGGCCAAGCAAGCAGTCACAGATCACACATGGAGATTTCAGCCTTTGCGCTGCAGTGTTAAATAATAATAACACACTCAAAGATCCAGTCAGAAGAATGGTAATGTGTGAGTGCACTGCACTGTGTGACTAAATGGAAATTTGGGTTGTGTGACAATAAGAAAGGGGAGGGACGGGGTGTATTCTGTCTACAGTCTCTCATAGGAGGATCGTAGAGAGTGAATGGGAGTGAATTACTTCATGATTACGGTCAATTTATCTTAACTTACAGTGATATGACCATGACTCATTGATCTCCAGCTACAACTACCGGCATGTTCCAGTCTGTTCCAGTCCTCCTTACTGCAGTGACAGAGCCACTTCTTTGGGTGACTGCCAACGACAGGTTATATAGGCCTTGCTAGGCTATCTAGGGATTCTGAACAATCAGCACGGAAAGCCAAGGACATCATGCTATCCTGATTGATTGGTTAGGTGAAAAGGTTTCAACACATAGAACAGATCCAGTCTGTCACAACATTGAGGGAGAATGCAAAAAGGTGACACTTTACTTGACACCCAGTGTCATAACACGTTATGACACAGTCAAACATGTCATAGAAGCTGACATAACTTGCCATAACCTGTTATAATATGGTCATAACACTGTCATGACATAGATTTAGACTTGTTGTGACATATATTGCATACTTTTATGGCTGGTTATGACACCTACATAAGTGTCAAAACCCAAAGCCTACCACACAAGGCAAAGCATTCCATTAGACCACAGCTTGTGTCAACAGTATGATTCTGTTGTATAAAAATAAAAATAAATGACCATGTTAAAGTATCATTGCAATTGCGCAAACATTGATGTCAGACATGCGCCTACCTCAATGCTCTGCTGATGACGACTGAGATGAATGCAGGAGCAGATTTCAGGAGAAGGACAAGACATCCTCTTTTTGACTGATGACCCTTTTTGACTGACGACTGATATAAGGGCATGTACAATATAGGCCTATCTGGCTTATACGATTATGAGGGTCAGAATGCTTCTTGACAGTGTCATAAAGTGTATTTTCTACAAGTTAATTAAAATACGATTAAAAAAACATGACTGTAAAGAATGTATTACAACAAAAACAAAGGATCTAAGTGACAGACTTTCAAATGAAAGGAAACTTCTTGGCAGGAAAAACACTAATTTGAATAAATGTAGGTTTTGACACTCTGATGTAGGTGTCATAACCAGCCATAAAATAACGCAATAGGTCACACCAGGTGTTGCTTAATATACATATATGCAATGACAGTGTTATGACCATATTGTGACATGTCAGCTGTTACGACATGGTTATGACCGTCTTATGACCGTCTCAAACAGGGCCCTGCAACACATTTCAGATGATGGACTAGTTATAAGGGGATTAGCTATGGTATACTAAACAATCATTGTAAATAATAATTTATTCTTAATTGACTTGCCTAGTTAAATATAGATTAAATAAAATTTAAAAATAAACACTAAGTTAGCTGCTAACGTTAGCTAGCTCGTTAGCCACGGTTGAACGGTTCGCTAGTAAATGAACTATGCGATTATTAATGGTGCAGGAAATCGGACAGGCAGCAGGTGCATTGTTATTGCAGTGGAACTCTACGATCCAAATGTTAGCTAGCTTGCTTACTTCATCCCAGCGATTGACGCATCATCATCATCTCTTACCTCCAACTCCGAGGTTCACCTTCTTGGGGTTCGCGTCCTCTTTAAAATCATTCGATAGCTTGAATACAGCCACTGGGGTGGCTTGGGGAACCTCTCCGAATAACGACATAATGACGACTTTTACCAAGGAGGGGTGTTAGACAAAGCGTTAAACAAACCGGGCACAAACCGCTGTGTAAAGTGCTACAGGACGAGATAGGAAAATACTTTCACCTTCAACTTGGATGGATTTGAGGTCGTCCCTAGTTAGCACAGCCACAAACTCATAAACCCCGCCTATTTCTACACTTTCTCTTCTCAATACAATTTGATTTTAAACCTAAACCTAACATTAACCCTAACCACACTGATAACAATTGCCTAACCCTAACCCTAAATGATATCCAAATATATAATTTTTGTTATAATTTTTACGACTTTGCCAATTTTGACTTTGTAGCTTTGCCATCTAGTGGAAAACGTGGATTTGGCCAATGGAGAATGGGTGTGAAAGATTTCACCAATAGAAATCGAAAGCAAGCAGTTGACCCAAAAATTAGCCAATCCTAGCAACGATTGAATGGGGTCAATGGGTGCAATATTGTGACGTAGTTGACAGCTGGCGCCAATGACTAGCCTCCATTGGAGATTGACAAATTACTATGCAAATCTCGGTCGCTGAATATGAAAGAGCGGCGTTGTAGTGAGGCATTGGGATTTCCTTGCAAAAATTGTCTGACATCTTATAAATAGCCTAAATGTTATGGCATACGAGTAGTTTTGCAGGGTTTCCAAAGCCTCATAACATCCATAGTTAAGCATTCTGCCTATAACACTGAAACAACTTTACTATGGATCTAAAACTATGCCTACCCTCTTGTTAAAATCTTCACATCCCTACACTTTAGTTACCTGATTGTCTATTCTCTAAACAGGCAACTGAATAAATTTCATCATTTGTATTTCAATCAAAGAGATTCACTGTTATGATCTATACATGTTTTATATTGAACACCCCAATTTTGTTGAAGTCACTTTTCTATCTATCCACAAGGTGGCAGCCTAAGCTTGTTATTCATGATCCACCATGATTTCTGCCCTGTATAGAACTTGACCAGAGATCCCCCTCCCCTCATCCTATATATTGTCCCAGGGACAATTAGGGAACCCTAAACTGACCATAGATCAGTGTTAAAGTAACTTCACAGTGTCTCCAGATTTTTATGAAATATGACCTATAATTACTTAGAATATGAGTGGAATAGTTTTCCTTCCAAATGCTAATTAAGTATGTTAAAAAGCAGCTTTTGTGTGTTGGAATGGTGTGGGCGTACCCCAACAATAGAACGATGTGAACATATACCTGTCATTAAAAATATGAACGTTCGCAGAACGCTGATTGGCCAGCTCATCCTCCTCAGGGAGATTAAGGGCAACTTCTTCAACTGACGAGAACAAATATATTCCTCATTCGACCAAGTAGGCTACCTACCATGTTTAGACTGAACTACTAGCATCAAGTGCAGGTAAGCTACTGCAGTAGACCTTAATAGTGATGACACCTTTCTGGCATGGCCCCACTGACAGGTTTATAATCCCTGTGTCAACTCTGTTTGAATGCAGACATGTGAATGCAGATTTTAATCCTAACCAAACAGGGTTGATCGATGATAACAATAACAACCCTGTCTTTTCAAAGCAGTATTTTGTGTGTGTGTGTGTGTGTGTGTGTGTGTGTGTGTGTGTGTGTGTGTGTGTGTGTGTGTGTGTGTGTGTGTGTGTGTGTGTGTGTGTGTGTGTGTGTGTGTGTGTGTGTGTGTGTGTGTGTGTGTGTGTGTGTGTGTGTGTGTGGGCGTGAGATGTCAGTATAAAATGAGTTGTTTTGTATTCTTGACTTCAGAACGTTCTGTGAATAAACCTCATGGATATGTTTGATTGTGGCTCTGTGTGTGGGTCTGTGTATGTGTGTACGTACCTATGTACATGTTTGTGTACTCTCTCCCTTAACTGTCTGTCCGTCTCCCTGAGATGAAGTGGTTGATAAATGAAGGCCACTTCTGCTCTTTCATCCCTCTCGTCTCCTGGATTAAAATTGAACATTTCTCAGTCCTCAATAGAATATCCACCATGTGTCACTCTTCAACACTTCAACACTCTGTGTCTGCTGGTAGTGGTTGTCCTAAAGTAACATTTTATTTCCAGTGTACTGTAGTTTTTTTAAAGGTATCTGAGAGGCTGGTCTGACTGCATACCAACCAACTCACTGTATAAGGAAATTTACTTCAGCTTACTTAGCTTACTAGATTGTCTCAATGCAGTTGGTTGGAGCACTAATGAAAGGCAAAATCTAACTCAAAAACGTTTCTAGGGTTTGGGACCTCTATGATTTTCCCCTCACTATCCGGGCCAGGTGCAGGGTAACCCCAGTGGGCCTGCCAGAAGAGGGTCGGGCTATCTGAAGGCCAGGGTCACCCCCTCCACCCCCTCTCCTCTCCCCCCACCTCTCCCTCGCTCAGGCAGTAGATGTTTTCATTACTTCCGACCAGGTGAGACCAGGTATCAGTGTGTATATTACCTGTCACTGTCAGGCCAGCAATTATAGGATTTGAGCACCCTGAGCAGAGCAGAGTAGAGCAGGCCTCATGCCTGGGGCCTAGAGATGACTGAGAGGGCCAGGGAGAAGGACTGACAGTGTATGTGTGTGTGAGTGTGTGTGTGTGTGCACAAACACACACAGCCACAGTCCACATGGGTATCAAATACAAACACGAGAATGTGCACACACACACACATGGCTGCATTCCAGAGGGGACCTTCTGGCGTAGCTCACATGCTGTGTTGCCCTGTGTGTCTGTGGGTCAGTGATTTGTGTTGAGTGACAGTCTTTCAGCTCCCCGCGCTGTTTGTTTTCCTGAGACAGTGTCATCAATTCTGTAACAAGGGACCAGACACACCAACAACAGAGGCACACGGACCTCCCTGCTTCCCTGTATTCAGCGACCCCGACTGATGGTGCGTGTATGCAGTAGCCAGACATGCCTCAGTGGTGTGTGTGTGTGTGTGTGTGTGTGTGTGTGTGTGTGTGTGTGTGTGTGTGTGTGTGTGTGTGTGTGTGTGTGTGTGTGTGTGTGTGTGTGTGTGTGTGTGTGTGTGTGTGTGTGTGTGTGTGTGTGTGTGTGTGTGTGTGTGTGTGTGTGTGTGTGTGTGTGTGTGTGTGTGTTTGTTTAGTGACATGTTGCGTGCATGCAGTAGCCAGACGTGTTTTCTCTTCCGAGGCAATTGATCAAAGGTATATGCAGGCATGGCATGCAAACTGAGAAACCACACCTTCCACACCTGAGATATCACAGACATCACCTCAAACATTTCCAACAGTCCATTTAATGTTATTTGCAATGCAAATATAAACCAGGGGATGCTTGTGTATTGGAATATATGGACGTGATACTGGCAAGCCTACCACATTGTTGCTATACTTTCAAACCACAGATGACAGTGATTTACATAAGTTTACATGTACGTTAATACTTGAGTGGTGGGAATGGCTTTGAGAGGGATATTCAATGTCACATACAGTAATGTTGGCCGCAAGCCTCTCTTTCTCTCCCTCACTCCTCTCCCTGTCTCTCTTTTTCTCTCTCTTTTTTTTCTCTCTCCAACAAAGACCCTTGTATGAGACCTGAAGACATATAGCACTCTGATCTAATGCCTAGACTTTAGCTCAACAAGTGAACATAGTCTCGTGGAATGCAGGAGACCTGGGTTTGAACCCAGTCGGTCACACTAGCCCAGACCTTCACAAGTGAGAAAGCAGAAGGCGTGAACATACATTCCTACTAAATTCAGTTCTGCAGCAATTGATTGATGTAGTGTTTACCCGACTCTGACTGACCAGACCAGAGCTCAGTATAAATATGTAGCTCTGTAACACAATAGGAGGAAGTGGTAGGCTCACGTCTGCGTTTCTACGTCCACCCTTTGGTTGTACGTCTCTATGAAAAGAAAAAACAAACACCCGTTAATATTGGACCCTTAACCATGGTCTTCAATTAATCCTTTCGCTCCAAACGGCTCATAATTCAACCGGATCAATTTTAAACAATGAACAATGATGTCAACGCCACTGCGTTGCTCTAAGGAAATGCACAGAGGAAATGTAAAAGCAGAGTCAGAGAGAAGAGCGTGCTTCTCTTCCAGTTCAGGAAGATTTTTAGTGTGTGTGTGTGTGTGTGTGTGTGTGTGTGTGTGTGTGTGTGTGTGTGTGTGTGTGTGTGTGTGTGTGTGTGTGTGTGTGTGTGTGTGTGTGTGTGTGTGTGTGTGTGTGTGTGTGTGTGTGTGTGTGTGTGTGTGTGTGTGTGTGTGTGTGTGTGTGTGTGTGTGTGTGCGTGCGTGTGTGTGGACACGATTACATACTTGTGAGTACCAAAAGTCCTCACAAGAATAGTAACCCAACTAAAATTATGAGAAGTGGGGAAATTTTGCCAGTCCTCACTTGTAAAAAGGCTATTTTAGGCTTAGGGTTAGAATTAGGGTGAGGTACGTGGTTAGGGTTAGCAGTTAGGTTTTGGGTTTTGGTTATGGTTAGGGTTAGAGTGGGTAAGGGTTAGGGTAAGGGTTAGGGTTAGGGTTAAGTTTAGGGTTAAGGGTTAGGAAAAATTGGATTTTGAATGGAAATTAATTTTAGGTCCCCAAAAGGATAGAAGAACAAAACGTGTCGTTCATGACAACTGTGTTTGTATGTAACCAATTCTGTAAACTGTCCTACATGCCTGTGGCCAGATGAACTCAACTCAACCTTTTGTTTTTGTTCCAACATGGCTGTCCAGACAGATGTTTTATTGAGACAGAAACATAGCAGCAGCAGGCCAAAAACTGGTAACCTCTGCCCGCACATCCTATGCACAAGATTTTACATTTACATTTTAGTCATTTAACAGGGTTTTCCAAACTCGGTCCTGGGCCCCCGGGTGCACGTTTTGCTTTTTGCCCAATTACTACACAGCTGATTCAAATAACCAACTCATCAGCAAGCTTTGATTATCCGAATCAGCTGTGTGTGGGGGGGACCTTGATTTAGTTTGGGAATCCTTGATTTAGCAGATGCTCTTAAACAGAGCGACTTACAGTTAGTGCATTTATCTTAAGGTAACCAGGGAAGACAACCCCATTCTACTGAGTTTTTCCACTACAGTTTCTATATGTCTATTTCCTAGTGTGGTAGGTAGTGGAGAGGATAAGTATATTTAAGTTGCATGTTTCTTCCTATATTGCTGCATTCCACATCCCACCCTAACCCCACACAGAGACTCTGAACATGACTCATTACCAGTGTTGTAGATCACAGCCGTACAGGCCTTACATCCCCTGGTAGTGGGTCATATATACAAACACACACCTGCCCGGACCAAGGCTGCCTGGAGAATACAGCTGCCTGAGTTATGAGTCCCACAGGGGCAGGGGGCAGGGGGGCAGGGGTCTGGGTATGGATCCGGGGGTGGTAGTGTGTCTGGAAACACAGACTAGCCTGACCTTACATCCTTCTCTGGTTCACAGACCGACCTCTGCCCCCTATACCCCTGGTGCTGTTCCTGCTGTGGTTTGTAAACTTCACCTATGACATGACCTTTCTTCTTACACACCAAATAATGACAGCGTTATTTCTACCTGTATTTCTAGTGTATTGCCACCAATCTACAACTTATAGCCACTAATTCCCAATCTACCAGTGGGTCCACACTATACCCACCATTAGAGAACAGTTGAACCACTGGTTAGCGTGACCCAGCAGTGTGGACGAGAGCTGGGTTGCACTGCAACTCTGGGCCTAAGCTACCCTCCGGCCTTGTCCTTTCCTCCAGAGAGGAGGAGGCCATCCGTCATGCTGGCCCAGGCAGAGGCACAATGGCATGGGCCTTTTACCCAGTGCTCAGCCCCTCTCACACACCCTGCTGATAACACACAGCTTCCGGGACCTTGGAAGGGGATTGGAAGGGGACTGGAAGGGTCTCGCCCCTGACAGATATACAGTCTGGTCTCTGGCCTGCTTATTCAATGTGCTGATGCCAAGGCAATTGCTTAGGAACTCCCTACAAGGTTGGTTAGGGATAAGGAGAAGATACATTTTCTGATACATGTCCAATTATCAATGCCCACATTTGCACTACATACAATTGGATTATTGTGCTTTAATAAGAAACATATTTTGAGGGACATTTTGGGAACATTTACCAATTCATTTGATATTTGATAGCTACTTTCCAGAGGTTTAATGTATTTTACATTAAGACCTCCATCCCAGACAACTCTCCACCCTCATCAATCCCACAATCCATCCCTCTAAAGCTCTTAACACCTTCTGCTGGGAAAACAAATCACATTTATGGCACTACTTCCATCTAATAAAAAGTATGAGCTGGCGCACACCCAGAGATAATGATTTAGTATAGAGGTGCTGACTGACAGCGAATTAAACTGTAAGCTATCAAAATAAAATAAATAAATATATATATATGTATATATATATATATATATATATATATATATATATATATATATATATATATATAAACTCCCAGTCATTTATTGGGTGAATTCCATCTTAAACAACACAGCTGATACTCTCTCTGTAAGAGATTGTGGAACACTTTCCCATGGACATCCTCTTTAAATGATCTATTATCTTAATGAAGTAACTACCAACTCTCCAGTACTGTACTTTCAAACCCTTAGCCCAGAGAGAGATCTACACTACAGGCCTACATTTTACATTACAGGTATTTGGCAGACACTCTCACCCAGAGCAATTTACAAAAGCAATTAGGGTTAAGTGCCTTGCTCAAGGGCACATCAACAGGTTTTTCAACTAGTCGGCTCAGGGATTCAAACCAGTGACCTTTCTGTTACTGGTTCAATGCACTTAACTGCAAGGCTACCTACGGCCCTGTCAGACAGAAAGACTGTCTCTACAGGTTAGTGTGTGCATATGTGTGTTTTGTGTATGTGTGCACGTAGTAGCCTTCTCATGTCAAAAATAAATGGAGCTAAGATGTTGAATATGGCCAGGTGGGATGACGGGCGTTTCATCATACCTTCAGTTTGGCTACATGTAACTCTATATTTTATTAAGGTAATTATCTCAGTTTAATTATCTTATGGAGAGTGAGCCACACCTACTTGAGTCATCTTTGAGTTGATGTGAACTAGGCCCACTAGCTACACTAAAATGAAATACATGTCTTTGCACTGTTTGCTGCTCCCCAATGTGATGTGTTCATTTAGACTTTGTTTTATTTTTTTACTGCTCCTGTGCTTCATCTGGATTAACATCTAAAATGAATTATTCTGCTGATGATCCTGTCTGTCTTTGAAGGCTTGGGCTTTAGGTCCATCCCTAAAGGCCTATGCCTTTATATCTCAGCTCTGTCTTGCCCTTATCTCCCAGCATGACCTTACCTGTCCTAATCATGATGGAGATGTTGTATCAGCATGTCAGTGTCACATCCACCGCAGGCCACGCCTACTAGACTACTATGGCGGGTCCTGGGTTTTGTTAGAGACCGGAAACAGGCTCTTCCGCCCCATAAACACAGTGCTGAGCTTGGTAATGCGGCAGGGCTGACTGTGGCACGCGAGGATACTGATAACGTTAATAGACATTCCATTATCTCTGTGTAGCCTAAGAACTAAGCATGGGTGTGAAAATGCGTGTTGTGTTGTACCAGGAGCTAAGATGTCGAATACGGCCAGGCGTGATGACTGGCTCTTCATCATACCTTCAGTTGTGCTATATATTAACTCTATATTTTATACATGTAATTATCGCAGCGTAATTCTCTTATGGCGACTGGAGTGAGACACACCTATTTGAGTCACATGTGAGTAGATGTGAACTAGGCCCACTAGCTACACTAAAAATAAAAATATATCTATTTGCACTGTTTACAGCCCCTGTGCTTAATTTGGATAAACATCTAAGAAGAATGTATGTCCTTGAAGTGGGTCTTGGGTTGAAGATTGAGAAATTCGAAGCCTTGGGTTTGAGGTCCATCCCTACCTATGTTTTTATATCTCAGATGTGTCTCGCCCTGACCTCCTAGCATGACACCTGTCCTAATCATGACGGAGATGTTGTATCGGTGTGTCAGTGTCACATCCACCGCAAGCCGCGCCTCCTGGACACTATGGTGGTCCTGGGGTTTGTTAGAGATCAGAAACAGGGTAAACAAGAGCTCGGGGTTGCAGCAGAGCTGACAGTGGCACGCGAATACCATTGATAACGTTAACAGCCATTCCATTATCTCTCCATTCCATTATCTCTGGGTAGGCGAAGAACTAAGCAGAGGGGTGAAAACGGCCCCTAAGTGGCCAGTGTGTAAAAGTCTTAGTTCATAGTTTATAAATGTTTTCATCTGTTTTCTTTGACAGATTTAGGCGATGTCCTAAAATCATGATGACCGCTGAGGCGTTACGATTAAGCACACGGTGAACCGAGTCATGCTGGCATAAAAAAAATATGAATACAAAAAATGTTTGTTTTCTTTCGATGTATGTTGTGGAGTCATTATGCCAATGATAGCCCATAGCCTGTGTCGAAATATAGATTTGTATTAAGTATGTTATCATGCTGAATGCTGTTGTTAAAACCCCATTCATCCCCGTGGTTGTTTTCACAGGGCAGCTGAAAGCTGAAAAGTAGTCTAGATAATTACAATGGAAGAGCGTGTTTATTGGATTAAATATAGATGAAACGTTGCATTAGCTGTGGTGCTTTCTCTAATGCTTTAGGCCTATGTTGCTGGATTTGTGTTTTTATTGTATACTCCAGTATCTCGCCATGCGGCGTGTGTGTACGTGTTAGCCTTCTCATGTCAGAGAGAACAGGAGCTAAGATTTCGAACATGGCCATGCGGGACGACTTGCGCTACATTTAACCTTCAGTTGGTCTACATGTAACTCTATATTTTATTAATGTAATTACGTCAGCGTAATTATCTGTAGTTTTCTCTAATGCTGTAAACCTATTTTGCTATATATTTTCTTTCTTTATCTTGCGGTATCTCGTCATGCAGCGCGTGTGTGTGTGTGTGTGTGTGTGGACTGTGCGACTGCAACTACAGTGCTCGTAACACCATTTAGCAAGGTGCATCAGTGATCCGTGGCGCTTAGCTGACCAGAGAGGACAACGGCCGCGAGGCTGCTCTGATTGACACGATAATAGCTTTTAACCCTCATACTATCAACATATTTTATATACATGCATTACCAACGTGGTCGTTTTGACACCAATCAGAAACTATTGGGAAAAGCAACAATCATAGCAAAATAGCAACTTCATTCTTATCAAACATCACTAGGCTTGTAAATAAGGTTATCTGAAATAAAATATTTGCAAAAGTATTATTTTTTTTACAGTAATTTGCATATTCTGTCAAATTAAAATATCAATTTGTCCCATGATTAATCTGCAGCTTTTTTACAAAGTACAATCGACTTAAGTACTAAAAGTAGGCCTACTGATTCACCATAATTTAATTGTAGAATTATATATATTTTTTGTTATTAAGTAAATAGGCCTAATAATTGTGTCATATGTAGGTGATAAAAACTACTGTAATTTAATGGGCGGTATACCAACATTTGAAATATAGCGTACTTAATTGTATTGACAAAAAGTGATTCATCCACATTGATCCCGAGAGACAATGACCAAGAATACGCCTTCGTTCGTTTTATTTTACTTACCCTATTGCCAGGATTAGCATCGCTGCAAGTGAAACGATGTGAGTGGTAGAGCCGAGCTGGCAGGATGCTTTAAAAAGCATTCTCAAATACTCAAAATGACTTCAAACCAAATGTTATAGCCACCCAAATAACATAACTAGTTGCACATATATATACTATTGGAGGATATATAGGAATGCTGGTATTTAGGCTATATAACATTTCCTGTAGTATAGCCTACCTATTTTTCTGAGAATACACACAAATATGTGTAGGCCTACATTTAGAGTGAGGCTACTTTTTTCCCCTTTTTTTTAAGTATACATACCACTGACATACTTTTATGAGCTGTTTTGACTGCAAATAAGCATGTAAGGTATTTTTTTTTATTGTGCTGTGGGTTGAGGGGGCTCAATCAGGAATTTTGACCAGATAAGCAGATCACCTGCAGTGATGGAGCACCTTATGTAGGCATACTCACCCTTTCCTTTCCTATACAACTGCTTATAAGTGTAATTTAATATTATGATTCCAGAGAAACCTGGAATCAAATAAATATTTGTTTTTAGATTTGCACTAAACTTCCACAGAGCTGCATTATTTTCCAGAAAACGCATAGAGCCCCGAGTTGATTATCCCTTTATATTATGGCTATAATTGAACACATTTGGCACTAGAAATGTGTCAATTTTCAGATAAAAATGTGTCCAACATCCACTGAGTAGCTAGCAAGTTTACTAGATAGCTACAGTAGTTGCCTTGGTAACCAAACAAATAGACTTGCTAGCTAAGCTAACCAAAATATCAATCCTAGCTTGCTATTATGAAAATACAATTTAACATTGCCAATAATGTTTTCAATTCGACTTTGGCTTTCAAACGCAGCTCAAACATAGAACATGTAAGAATTAACTATAGCCATTGAATTCTACCATTCTGATATACCATGCATTATTTAAGCAATAAATAAGGCATGTTTTGTCATACCTGTGGTATAAGATCTGTTATAAACAGTGGTTTGAGCCCTGAATTCTGATGGGCTGAAAGCCATGATATATTAGACCGTATACCATGGGTATAACAAAATGTTTAGTTTTACTGCTCTAATTACTTGGTAACCAGTTTATAATAGCAATAAGGCTCCTCTGGGTTTGTGATATATGGCCAATATACCATGGCTAAGGGCTGTGTCCAGGCACTCCGCATTGTGTCTGAGTGCCTGTATTACAGCCCTTAGCCATGGTATACTGGCCATATACCACAAACCCCAGAGGATTTTTATTCCCTTTATCGCGCGGAACTGTGCGACTGCAATCTGCAGTGTTCCTAACACCATTAGCAAGGTGCCTTATTGCTTAATTATAAACTGGGTGATTCAAGCCCTGAATGCTGATTGGCTGACAGCTGTGGCATATCAGACCTTATACCATGGGTATGACAAAGCATGTTTTTGTATTGCTCTAATTAGGTTGGTAACCAGTTTGTAATAGCAATAAGGCACCTCAGGGCTTTGTGGTATATGGCTAATATACCACGGCTAAGGGCTGTATCCATGCACTCTGCGTTGCGTTGTGCGAAGAACAGCCCTTAGCCGTATACCACAGCCCTTCGAACCTTATTGCTTAAATATACCACAGCTGTCAGCCAATCAATCAGCATTCAGGGTTCCAACCACATAGTTCATAAAGGGAAATAATGCACGGCCTAGAATGCCCTTCAAGCCAATCAGAAACAAGTATTCAACAATGCCATGGTATAAACACCGATACTTCTCTCTATGTAGATTCAGAGTGTAGGCTGAATTCTGTGTTGCAGTTCTATCAAGTATACACACCATTGGCAGAGTTTTTATACTATTGGCAGATTTTTTTTATGCACAAAACTACACAGTCATATGATATGTGGTATAGAAAAGTAAGGTGCAATCTTAGGCGAGTACATGGGGTGCTATATTTTGGCAAACTGTCTATCTGGTCAAAATCTCTTATGCAGGTCCTCCACCCTCTGGTGGTACGGATCATTTGGGGTCAAAATTACGATAAGTCAATATTGATGCAAAAACACTAAACAATGGTTTATTTTTGTTAAGAACAAGTTGACTGACAAAGTCATTAACAATTTGAAGAATTGTATTACCCACCTTTGGGCTATGTTACAAAAATATGCCTCTGGGGTCAAAATACACCCGTCGGTAGTATGAGGGTTAACAGACATAAACAACATTAACTCGACAAAACTTGATAGAAGGACATCGAAAATTGTATAATTATGCTAGCCATAAAAATAGCACAATATAGAAAGGAACGAGCCTAGGCTCTGTCACAGCCGGCGGCGACCGGGAGGTCCATGGGGCGACACACAATTGGCCTAGCGTCGTCTGGGTTAGGGAGGGTGTGGCCGCGGGCTGGGCGCAGTGCACGCTGACCAGGTCGCTAGGTGTATGGTGTTTCCTCCTACACATTGGTGCGGCTGGCTTCCGGGTTGGATGCGCGCTGTGTTAAGAAGCAGTGCGGCTTGGTTGGGTTGTGTTTCGGAGGACGCATGGCTCTCGACCTTCGTCTCTCCCGAGCCCGTACGGGAGTTGTAGCGATGAGATAAGACAGTAACTACTAACTATTGGATACCATGAAATGGGGGTAAAAAATATATATATTTTTTAAATAACAATATAGAAAGGAGGACTAGTTTTTGCCCTGACCTATGCACATTAATATTTGTGTCACTATTATGCTAGGTCTATTTGATTATTCAAATAATAATTTGGATTGGTAACATATAGAGACATAAACCTAAAACCATTAATCAGAAAGTCACTGCCTTTACAGTCCAAGCATGTCCCCTCGGATCCTGATGTCAGTGGTGGTGAGATAATCTCATGATGGATTAGAAATAGGCCTATCTATAGCAACCATGTCTGACTGCCTTGTGCTATGGAACACATGCGGTCAGTCAGCGCTCATTTAGGTAACAAGCGCTCACGGTCTCAATTCAGTTTCACGGCAGAATTAGACATTCATTCAAATGTCATATTTCGTGGGTGACCTGCCTGCATTTATGCCTGGGGAAAGGCAAAGCCTCGACATTAACATAACAGTTCACAAATATTATTTCAAACATTATTTTACCAGGGCTTGTAAAAATCAAGCACATTCGTAGAACATAAGGTACTGAGCAAAAAAATATAAACGCAACATGCAACCATTTCCTCGATTTTACTGAGTTACAGTTCATATAAGGAAATCAGTGAATTCAAATAAATTCATTAGGCCCTAATCTATGGATTTCACATGACTGGGCAGGGACGCAGCCATGAATGGGCCTGGGAGGGCATAGACCACCCAATTGGGAGACTGGCCCACTCACTGGGGAGCAAGGACCAGCCAATCAGAATGAGTTTTCCCCCACAAAAAAGGCTTTATTAAAGACAGAAATACTCCTCAGTTTCATTAGCTGACCGGGTGGCTGGTCTCAGATGATCACACAGGTGAAGTAGTTGGATGTGGAGGTCCTGGGCTGGCGTGGTTACATGCGGTTGTGAGGCCAGTTGGACGTACTGCCAAATTCTCTAATACGACACTGGAGGTGGCTTATGGTAGAGAAATGGAAGTGGATATTCCTGCAGTCAGCATGACAATTGCACGCTCCCTCAAACCTTGAGACATCTGTGGCATTGAGTTGTGTGACAAAACTGCACATTTTAGAGTGGCCTTTTATTGTCCCCAGTACAGGGCACACGTGTAATGATCATGCTGTTTAAACAGATTCTTGATATGCCACACCTGTCAAGTGGATGGATTATCTTGGCAAAGCAGACACTTCACATGTTGCATTTATATTTTTGTTCAGTAGAATCTTAAATGGTTCTTTGGCTGTCTAAATAGGATAACTCTTTGACTAACTATTTTGGGTTATATGTAGAACCTTTTCAACAGAGGATCCTACATGGAACCCAAAAGTGTACCTGGAACCCAAAAATAACCATTTTGGAACCTTTTTTTCTAAGAGTAAATAAACAAACGGGAGTAAACCTTTGGCTCACCCGGTCGAGTCAATAAACTCCACCTAAATACATGTGTAAATTATCTGTGCCCCTAGGCTAAAATAGCCATAAACAAAGTCTGTTTCAGATTGCTCCACATTTTCATAGCGGTGTAACCACATTTTACGCCAATACAAGCAACGCAAACAGTAATGGATTACTTTGTTTTGGAAAACACAAGTGCACGAATTGTGTTTATAGCCCTCTCCCTACACTCCCCCTCTCTCACTACTCCCCCTCTCCCTCTCTTCCCCTCTTCCCGCTCTCCATCTCTCAAATTGGCCGTTTTAAAGACATCCATCTTGAGAAGCCGGGGTGGACGCTCCTCCAATCTAAACAGCACTCTGCTGATGGCGAGCGGATGAGATTATGTATATTGTCTTTCTCTCCCCCTTTCATTCTCTCTGCACGGTTTAGGCGCTACCGTGGCTTTTGTCCCTGGCGCCTGTCCTGGGCCACTGTAGACAGGCGACTTGAGGAGAGTAGAGGTGTAACATTACAACATATCTGATTATCCCTCTGGATTTGCGATAACTTTTGCTTGCAGACGGTGGTCCATATATCTGAAAATAAATATATTAAATATATTTAATACAACAGGAAGTTCCTTAGCTGTGTGTGTGTGTGTGTGTGTGTGTGTGTGTGTGTGTGTGTGTGTGTGTGTGTGTGTGTGTGTGTGTGTGTGTGTGTGTGTGTGTGTGTGTGTGTGTGTGTGTGTGTGTGTGTGTGTGTGTGTGTGTGTGTGTGTGTGTGTGTGTGTGTGTTCGTTCCACTAGTGAATCATCGTCCATGCTTGGTTCTCATTTTGAAATGTTGATCAGTGTTGTATAGTTTAGACCCCTTCATGCATCTGTCTTCCTAGGACTAAAACATATATGGACTAAAGGAGAGGGTCAAGGCATTCAGAAAAGTAAATAATATTGCAAAGTTATAAAACATCTCAACACAAATAGTCGCAGTGCAAGACCCGCAGTGTGCTCTGTTTCCTGTCTGTCCTCGGCGAGAGGAGCCAGTAGACACAGTGGATAGTACTAGAGTGAGACACTGGCAGGTCTGGATCCTGTCCATATACACGTTATTCTCACCCTATTTCTCTTTGCTTTGTGAAAACATCAGTTAAATGAGTCTGCAGCTACATAATGCGTGGCGTGTTTAACTTTTAGTTGTAAAACCAATCAACTAGGCAAAAAACATGTATTCAAAACAAATATTTAACCCATGTATTCAGAACAAATCTAGCTATTTGGAGTTATTCGTTGGCTGTAGACCACTTGTACCTGGTCACATTATATAGGATAGCTGCATCAACATGTGTACGTGATAATTAGATTAGCCAATAAGGCCTTCGGAGCTGTGCTATATGTTTGACTTCATCAATTCGAACGATAAATGAATTATTCACACAAGCATGCGAGGACAGACTAACAAATAATAGCTTAAGTAAATGCCTATAATTGTAGTCCTAATATTATTATAAATCATTAGACCTATGCCAATTATTATAGTTTGGATATTGTTTCAATGTAGCCTAATATAAATAAAAGCTATGTGCTATGATTTATCATATTTTCAACAAAATTCTAAGACAGAAATATCGATATGCAATGTAAACGAAAATGTGTGTGAATGAATATGACAATATTGTATTTTATGTTTTTCAAGGATTCCCTTGTAAGTTTTTGTTCGTTCGTTTAATAAATGTATGGGGGAAATGTATTCGTTTTGGTGTTTTTCTTAAACGTGTCGTTGTTATTTTATACTCTTACCAAATACTAAATACGCCTATATTCATTGTATTTAGTTATTGACCAGTAAAAAAAAAATACTTCACACACTATAAATATACAAATGCACTTGTAAATGTCTGTAGAAGTAAGTGATTAGGTTACAAATGTACACTATATAGTGTAGCCTATCAATTAGTAATACAGTAAAGCAATCGTTAGCCTATAATTCTGTTATAACTCCCTCCCCCCCCATTATCTTATCCGCGGTTTGTGGAAACAGGAAAATAAGATTTGGGTTATCTAAGTGTGTGTGATGATAGGGAGAGTAGCCTAGAGAGATCGAGAGAGAGAGAGAGAGAGAGGGAGAGTGCTTAAATCGGAAACTACACAGATAGCAACAGATAATGTGTCATTAATATCAGTATTCCTCTCTATGCTGCTTATCAGCATGTTTTCTTAGCCTATTAAACCAGCCACAAAGAAACAGTCTCATCCGTGCAGGCCTCCACACACACTGACTCAATCTCCCACTCTACATGAAAGACACATGCTTTTTCTTCTTCCATTTGTATAATGAGGAAGGCTACAAATATGTTGAGTTCATCATAGTTTCAGTCGGTTACTACTCCATTTTTACACTATTCAATGTGAACTAAGCTATATGCAAACCATGAACGGATATATGATGAAAACCGGTCTCCTACCTGTACAGAAACTGCATGCAGACGCTCTGAGGGCTGATACCACATTCAAATGATTCTAGCCTATGCCTACTTATTTTTAAATTTCCCATTGAAATAAAGACGTATTCATTTAATGTAACATAATACAACATTTCAATAGTTGTTACTTGATAATCTTCTCTAAACTCTAAATACATATAAGAGCTTGCGCCCTCGCTCCATGCAGTCACCCATCCCATTATCTCGTGACGTCACAGTGAGGAAAAGAAGCGTCCGCCTTGAGTCCTCCAACAAAACAGAAACTGCATCTCACCAAATTTCCCAACAAGCTAAACAGACACCACACCGTAGGCGAGGCAGAGAGCGCAGGGCAGAGAGACGGGAGCTGTCACTTCACGAAATAAACCAGTCCTCTTTTGCATAGCTCCATGAACAAACAACAAGCAAGGCTCAGCAATCATTCAGGCTACTGTAGAGGTTTTCTTTATTCTTCTTCAAAGAGACGAATAGACCCCCTTTTGGATCCGTTTACTCTTAAAACCCGTCTATCCAAACAAACACCTGCTTGAGGAGTTCTTTATGCTCGGATGAGCCACTTCACCAAGGGACTATAATTCCTACTTCATGTGAACGAATAGGTGCCGATGATAATAATGCTTCCTAGCCCTGTTATTTCTGCCTCCACCACGCCGTTCTCAGTCAAGGACATACTGAAGCTGGAGCTTCAGCAGCAGTCCCAGCAGCAGCGGCTCGCCTCACACCTTGGGCCGCCCCATGAGTGCTCTCACCCGGTGTCGCAGCAGCAATGCTTCGCCCTCCAGTCGCCCCCGTCTTGTATGCTGGCTGGCAGAAACAGGGACAGTCCCAGCCCCGGGCTCTTGGAGAGAGAGGCGGGGATGTCCTACCTGGGTAGTCTGACCGTGCAGGAGCGGCTGATGGAGACGGGTCTTGCCGGAGAGATATTCACTTCCCCGGGGCTACAGGGACACTCAGCCGACACCAGCCTGGAAGTTGAGCTGGAGGACATAGACACCAGTAAGTCAGCGATTGATTACCAGCATACATAGTATCCTAACCATTTGATTTTAAAAGAAAGTATTATATTATATTATTCTAACTCTATTATGATTGCAATATTCTAGATTATCCAGATCATTAATTACATCCAATTATATGATAATACACACATACATATATATATATATATATTTTTTTTTTCTTCTTCCATTTAACAAGAGACTACTTCAGTTAAACGATTACAATATTCGCGCCTTTTATAGAAAGCGATAGCTTTATTTTATTTGTCACCTACATAGAGGGTTCACCTGTAAATAAATAGGTTTGGAGAAGAAAACGCGCCAAACGACAGCATTTTGACAAATTGTGCATGGCTGAATCGCCATATAAAAAATATGAGCAATCCAACATCCTTCGTTTTCAGAAATAATTTAAAGAGCCATGTTGTTTTTCAGATAAATGTACCTACTGCACTGAAATTAACCTTTAGATAAGACAGAAATGTTGTTCCACGCAATTTATTTCCTTTTTTAGAAATTACAAGTAATATTGGGCCAAATGCTTTAATTAGACCTATACGTTGCATATACCCTAATTATTTAATGCATTTACTCTTTAGGTTGATGTCAGCATTAGTGGGACTTCAAGTGTATTGGGACATTTGTGTTTGAGGGAACTGTACTATGGTCATTTTGCAATCCAATCACAACAAATGTCATTGGGTTTTTGCTAAATGGTTTTGTTTAGTGTGATTTCATTGCAGTGTGTGTGGTCAGGTTTCTTAGACAGGGTGACCCGTTGAAACGATACATATATTTGAAGTAAAACTGGTTTCAAGCCACAGACTACACTAAAACCACAACATTTGAACAACAAATCATAGGAAGGACTATCTGATTTAATTTTCTCTGATAGGCTAAATGTATATTTGTGTCATTGATTAGTAAAGACTCGAGATTACTTTTGAAAAACATCAGCAGCCTAACTATGGACCTCCAGGATTAGAATAGCTATTTTGTATAGAATGAAATAATTGATCAATCTGTCGTCAAATATGACTAAAATCTCTCTCCCCTCTCTTTCTGGAGAATCATGTGGCCTAATAGGAGTGAGGGACTGCGAGGAGTCCACACAGGTGCACTCGGACTTGGAGAAACCCCCAAAACAGCAAAGGGCCCGGCGGAAACCACGGGTACTCTTTTCCCAGGCGCAGGTGTTCGAGCTCGAGCGGCGCTTCAAGCAGCAGCGTTACCTATCCGCCCCGGAGAGGGAACAACTGGCCAACACTCTGAAACTGACCTCCACACAGGTAAAAATATGGTTCCAGAACAGGAGGTATAAGTGTAAACGGCAGCGGCAGGACAAGACCCTAGAGATGGCCGGACACCCACACCATCCTCCCCCGCCTAGGAGAGTGGCAGTCCCGGTGCTGGTGCGTGATGGGAAGCCCTGCCTGGCTGGATCTCAGAACTATAATACATCCTACACTGTTGGAGCGGCCAACCCCTATAGTTATAATGGCTACCCGGTTTACAATAACCCGGTGTATACTAACACTTACTCATGCACGTACTCTAGCCTGCCTGCTCTAGCGCCCAACACTACTGCTAACGCCTTTATTAATATGGGTCTTGGAAACCTGGGCGTGTCGCAATCTCAGGCCCAAACACCACAGGGAACAGCCTGCCAAGGAACTCTGCAGGGCATTCGGGCCTGGTAGCTGAATGTGTTGATCTCCAGTTGAATAACATTTGCTTTGTTGATCAAGCGTTGATGAAGTTGATAACTAACTTACAGTATTTTGGGATAAGTAAAAACCTTTATGTGTCCCTTGCAGCACAATAAGGATTTATATTTGAAAGTCGTCATATTGAGACACATTTTGTACAAAGAGATTAGATGTTTCATCATCAACGGCAAAAACGTGTTTTTAAAAGTTGGACTATTCCAAAGTAACTGTTGGATATAGATATATACTGTGACAGCATTGTATACTGCCTAAATCCCCATGCGCAATTTGGGATAAACTATTGGGTGCTTATCACTCAGGATGTGAAGGGCCTATGCTGGCAAACATTAGCAACGATTATATCTGAGCGCTTTACTTAAAAAATATGACTTTACATGTAGCCTACCAAAAATGTAAAAGGGGCGTTACCAGTGAAAACCTTCTACATCATATCAGGACATCCCCAAATAAAAGATCCAAAATCCATGAGGATTTTGTTTTCTGTATACTTTTTTTTGTTAATTTGAGATGTATCCTTGTGCACCTGAACAATGCCTGCTGATTATGTTTTGTTGCTGAGGAAAATAAGCATTTATTGAGAAATAAAGTGAAACATTTTGGTATCAAAATGAAGGCATATGTTGATTATATATTCAGAGGGAAAATGCAATTGTGGTATCTTTTGCACTCTCCATCGTAGTTTCGATAATAGTTTCGAATGCGGCGGAAATGTGTGTGTGTGTGTGTGTGTGTGTGTGTGTGTGTGTGTGTGTGTGTGTGTGTGTGTGTGTGTGTGTGTGTGTGTGTGTGTGTGTGTGTGTGTGTGTGTGTGTGTGTGTGTGTGTGTGTGTGTGTGTGTGTGTGTGTGTGTGTGTGAATGTGATTTTACACCTTATGAAACTTTAGGTGTCTGGTCAAGTTCCTTCAATCCCATTTAGAAAAGGTGTGTTGTGTTTCTACAATAAACGCATAAATATGTGCGCACAAATGTCGGATTTATTCATGGCGTTTTTAAAATGCTTTGATTGACAGTGGTTGAAACCGTAGGCCTAGCCTACTTTCTGATATTATATGTTCTCATTATTGGCCATTGATTTGGTTTTGTACACGTTCTCCAGAAGCGCCCCGCACTTCAAGGGCGTTTGGTCTCTGTTTTGCATTCAGTTTCACATTTCTTTTCCAGAACGACGCTTATGCTGATTATTTGTAATCTAAAGATACAACTAAATTTAAGAAAATATCACCAAAAATACATAACGATTAAAGCAAATTGATTGTCTTCATGTTATGCTATGTTAGGCTATTCCAAAAATACATTTTTGAGATATGGTTCCAGCATACTGTTCGCCATGGAAGGCTGTTTTCCAGCCGTCGCTTTGGAAGAGCTGAAGAGAGAGGCACATATAGCAGAGTAGGCCAGAAACACAGACAGACACAGACAAGAGCCAGAACTCAGAAAGAATGGAAAATTGAGAATTTAGGCTAGAGACGTTATCCAGACAATGCGCTATAATGGTCTGATCGCGCACCCACGGAGGGCCCACGAAGACACTCTAGGCTAGCATACTATGCTGAACTGATCTCTTATTAATGGCCTAGTATAGAGCCCCACAGTGGAGGTATCTTAATACCCATAAAACCTCGCAATCAAACAGGGAAATGGTTCCTGTCGTTTATCCAACATTCATTTTTCCCATAGGGAAAACGTGAAAACTTCTAACAAGGGCAGTGTTTCTTGTAGGCTTACCCTGTCATGACGATTTGTTAACCATGTAAATCTCTCTCGTGACTTTTATCAACATAGTCGGTTCTATTTACGCTCAGATTTGAAAATAGTAGTTAGTATTAAATTAGAAACTATGTAAGACAACAAATCCCTGAAAGTTCATGCACATTATTTCTAGCGGACATCTTTGCTAACAGGTATTGTGTCAATTTAAAACTTGATCAAGACAGTTCACAGAATTGTACATCTAAAGACATTTAGCCAATTTATTCATTACTACATTTAGCTAACATTAGATAGTTAATCCAGAGATTCTTAATTTAACGTCTCCTCCAGATCATCGTGGCATTTGTAGTTCTGTATGATAGCCACATTATCAGCTAATTAGCATTTCATTTGGGTGGTGGGGTGGGGGGGTGCTTCTAATTATGGTTGTCACTCACCTGCAAATCAGGGATGTGGCTTTTCTGGTCTACCTGTACACAAATTAGTCACAAAGTACATCATTATATAGTATGGGAGCGGGCTCCAAAGGCAACTCACGAATCAACCATCCCAGGTGTCCGCTCACCTGAATACGTCATATCAATTCATTAGATATCCCACTACAAAGGACATCAAGCACAGTCATTCATACATTTGTGAGGCCAGCTAATAAACAATATGCAAAGTCTGATATGGTGGGTGTTCTTGTATAACAGTCTAAATGTGGCTTATAGGAAGGAGGTGAAATCGAATTCATAATTTAAACCATGTGGAGAAAAGCTCTCACAGTTTCACTGCAGAATAAGACGTTCATCCATATTCTACAAACGTAAAATGTCGAAGTTGCTCCAAACGTAAAATGTCGATGTCCTTTTGTTTTTCCTACTGCTCAATATTATTCAATTTCTCCAAATGTCAAATTTCGAAGTCCAATGTTAAGTTAAGGAACTCGCTCAATGCAAATGGTTAAGGTTTGGGATAGGGTTAAAACCTACATTTAAAAAATAGTGCCCATGAATGGGATCTTTTCAAACAGCTCTGACACTAAAAAGAGCATTATGATAATTTTCACAATTTCACAGTATTATTCCAACCTCATAGTGTGGAAATATATGACTGCACCAGGCCTTAAACATGTCAAACTGAAATTAGACTGATTTGCCTTAATTCGATCTGTCATTGGATGTAGGCCTAAACCAATCAGAAACACTGATTGCATAGTTGGGTTTTTCCACTACTTTTGCCTTTGAGGAAATGTCACTGTGTTCTCATGACATTAAGACATTGAATTGATGTCTGTGCCCAGTGGGATGGTCTTCCTCACAGTCCCCAAATAAAGGATGATGTTCAATGGGACGAGAGAGTGGCATAGTTTGGGTTTACAAAGGAGGAATTCATATAACTTTGATCTCTAGGTCTCCATATCACTGCCGCTCATTAGACAGCTAACCGTTTTAAACAAACGGCCTGCCTCTCTATATAGGCCTACACAGGACTGATCCGATACGAAGACGCCATTAATGGAGATGAATAGAAACGTAAACAGTGTTTGTCTCCAGTGATAGGCCGCTTCCCCTGGCTAGTGCACTGCCGGTAGAGGATACCTGTGTCAGGGTAAGTGGCAGAGAGACGCAAAAGTAAATAGAGATGGCGACAGGAAGGCGATGCCTGAGGACGCGGTGTGTGTATGTGTGTGTGTGTGTGTGTGTGTGTGTGTCACAGCGTGTGTGCGTGCACGTGTGTGTGTGTGGAGAGAGTAAGTGCCACAGCCGTGATTGCTATCTATTGCTGTCAAAGACTGCTCATCCAAAAGGCGCACGGCGTTAACAGAGTTTCCTATAACAGTCTCCCAGTTTTACAGAGAACAAAGGCCAAATATAGAGTAGACCTATAGACAGCTATAGGCCTAGCGGAGGAACTTAAATATTGATAGCCCTCATTACTCTCTCATCCTGGTCTACCCGAGCAGCAGCAGCTGTCAGCGGGGTTGGGGAATGACAGAGATGTGCTCCGGATCCCCGGATGGAAAGAGGAGAGGCATATATAAACATGTCTAGGCTGTTAACGGCATTATATAGGCCTATGTAGGCTATATGTTTGCAATATCTATGCTTCTGTGTAAATGTGAATCATACAGTATTTTAGGAGATTGTGATGATGCTGAAAAAATTAATTCGTCGTTATGCATATAAGCCTACAATAGCTAGCCTACAAAGATCCTGTAATATAGGCTACCATGAACACCTGTAGATTTGCTTAACATAATTTCCATGACTTCTTCTCCAGACATGTTTTGACACCTTAGGGCTGTGTGTTCTCTGTCGTCAGAGCAGAGAGAAAGAGAGACCTATCTGTTTAGTCAGGGGACGAAAACAAAACACAACCAAGGAGCAAGAACACTCACCTGTCATCACATCATCACATCATCTCATAAATGAAAGGTAGGCTCGAAAGTTGCCCAATATGGACAGAGAGACAGAGGGAGGTGTGTGTGCGTGCGGAGGGGGACTGCGAGTTGCTGCGCATAAATGTAATGTGTGTATTTAGGTAGACTATTTTAAATTAGGTTATTGAGCTTTTTTTTAAAGCTCCATTGCGTAAAAGGGCACTCGAGACTAGGCTAATGACAGAAAAATCCAATCACAAAAAATATATACAACTGAAAATGTAGGACAAAAAAAATCCCAAGAAAGTAAAAACAATGGAATGTCTCAATAAACGCATTATCAAACATGAAACATTATTAAAATAATGTGTAGTGACGTCTTATGTAAACAGTTTCCAACAATTATTGTATTTAGATGATATATAGGAAACCCTAATTATGTCATCAGGATACCTTTTCATTTAAGATCCTGATTGCAGGGTTGTCTCGATCATATTCAGATTATTATTGTTCTATTGGGAAGGTGTTCTATTGGGAAGGTGTTCTATTGGGAAGGTGTTCTATTGGGAAGGTGTTCTATTGGGAAGGTGTTCTATTGCTCTATTGCTCTGTGCTGGAACCACTCCTCATGGCGCAGGGCTGTATTTACATACTTTCTCAAACCCATGTTATGACTGAGCCATTTTACTGAGTGTGGTAATCATTACTACCACAGGGCGGCGCTACTTACTCATTAACTAACTAACATTGACAGCAAGTTAAATGAAGGGGAGCGGATTACTTCAATAATGTAGGCTATTATATTCCAGGGCAAAGATCCTCTGAGTCTTCCCTTTTCCAAATCAGTTTGCCATGGTTGCCAGAAGAGCTTCTGTAAGATGGATGATGATGTTCTTTCTGTTGCTGAAATGTTCTAGCTTCTAAATCGCCTGTCAAACTAATTTCAAGAAGGGCCGAGTGTCTGCGGGTTTTAACTCCACCCTTGTACTTGATCGATTAATTAAGGTCACCAATTAGTAAGGAACATCTCTAGGTCTTAATTGAAAGGAAAAAACGAAAACCCGCAGATGGCATTGAGGAGTACACCACATCAGTCACTGGCTTCATCAATAAGTGCATCGATGACGTCATCCCCAGAGTGACCGTATGTACATACCCCAACCAGAAACCATGGATTACAGGCAACATCTGCACTGAGCTAAAGAGTAGAGCTGCCGCTTTCAAGGAGCGGAACTCTAATCCCGGACGACTGTACTCCCTGTTCACTCATGACTGCACGGGCAGGCACGACTCCAACACCATCATTAAATTTGCCGATGACACAACAGTGGTAGGCCTGATCACCGACAACAACGAGAAAGCTTATAGGGAGGAGGTCAGAAACCTGGCCGTGTGGTGCCAGGACAACAACCTCTCCATCAATGTGATCAAGACAAAGGAGATGATTGTGGAATACAGGTTGAGAGCTTTGAGTTCCTTGGTGTCCACATCACCAACAAACTGACATGGTTCAAGCACACCATGAATGTTGTGAAGAGGACACAACAATACTTATTCCCCCTCAGGAGACTGAAAATATTTGGCATGGGTCCTCAGATCCTCAAAAGGTTCTACAGCTGCACCATCGAGAGCATCACTATGGCAATTGCTCGGCCTCCGACCTCAAGGCACTACAGAGGGTAGTGTGTAAAGCCTAGTACATCACTGGGGCTAAGCTGCCTGCCATCCAGGATCTCTACACCAGGCGGTGTCAGAGGAAGGCCCTAAAGACTCCAGCCACCTTATAGTCATAGACTGTTCTCTCTGCTACAACATTGCAAACAGCTTCTTCCCGCAAGCCATAAGACTCCTGAACATCTAGTCAGACTATTTGCATTGCCTCCCCCCCTCTCCACACCACTGCCACTCTCTGTTGTCCTCTATAAATAGTTACTTTAGTTAACTCTGCCTACATGTACACACTACCTCAACTAACCGGAGCCCCCGCACATTGACTCTGTACCGGCACCCCTCTGTATATATTGTTATTTGTTACTGCTGCTCTGCTTACTTGATACTTTTATCTCTTATTCTTATCCATATATATTTTTTTTAACTGCACTGTTGGTTAGGGGCTCGTTAGTAAGCATTTTACTGTAAGGTCTAAAACTGTTGTATTTGGCAACAAATTTGATTTGATATGATTATAAGAAATCCCGCTATGCCCTCCAACGAACCATCAAACAGGCAATGCGTCAATACAAGACTAAGAATGAATCGTACTACACCGGCTCTGACACTTGTCTGATGTGTCAGGGCTTGCAAACTATTACAGACTACAAAGGGAAGCACAACCGAGAGCTGCCCAGTGACACGAGCCTAGCAGACTAGCTAAATCACTTCTATACTCGCTTCGAGGCAAGCAATATTGAAGCATGTATGAGATCATCAGCTGTTCAGGACGACGGTGTGATCACGCTCTCTGTAGCCGATGTGAGTAAGAGCTTTAGACAGGTCAACATTCACAAGGCCGCAGGGCCAGATGGATTACCAGGATGTGTACTCAAAGCATGCGCTGACCAACTGGCAAGTGTCTTCACTGACATTTTCAACCTCTCCCTGTCTGAGTCTGTAATACCAACATGTTTCAAGCAGACCAACACAAGAACACCAAGGTAAACTGCCTAAATGACTACAGACCTGTGGCCCTCATGTCTGTAGCCATGAAGTGCGTTGAAAGGGTGGTCATGGCTCACATCAACACCATTATCTCAGAAACCCTTGACCGACTCCAATTTGCATACCGCCGCAACAGAGCCACAGATGATGCAATCTCTATTGCACTCCACACTGTCCTTTCCCACCTGGACAAAAGGAACACCTGTGTGCTTTTCATTGACTACAGCTCAGCGTTCAACACCATAGTGCCCTCAAAGCTCATCACTAAGCTAAGGACCCTGGTACTAAACACCTCCCTCTGCAATTGGATCCTGGACTTTCTGATGGGCTGCCCCCAGGCGATAAGGGTAGGGAACAACACATCTACCACACTGATCCTCAACACAGGGGCCCCTCGGGGTGCGTGCTCAATCCCCTCCTGTACTCCCTGTTCAATCATGACTATATGGCCAAGCACAACTCCAACACCATCATTGAGTTTGCAGATGTAGGTAGGCAGATGTAGGTAGGCATGATCACCGACAACGATGAGACAGCCAATAGGGAAGGGGTCAAAGTTTAAGTCTGTGCCAAGTTTAAGTCCGAAATGCTTCTCAAAGAGCAACAATAAAATAACAGTAGCAAGGGGATACCAATACAGAGTCAATGTGCGAGGACACAGGTAATATGTACATGTAGGTAGAGGTAAAGTGACTATGCATAGATAATAAACAGAGAGTAGAGGCAGCGTAAAAATGGGACAATCTAAATAGTCTGGGTAGCCACTTGATTAGCTGTTCAGGAGTCTTATGGCTTGGGGGTAGAAGGGGTTAAGTATTTGTTATTTTTATATATATTTTTTTACCCTAGTTTATTTTAGTAAATACTTTCTTAACAATTATTTTTCTTAAAACTGCATTGTTGGTTAAGTAAGGGCTTGTAAGTAAGCATTTCACGGAAAATGTTGTATTCTGCGCATGTCACAAATAAAATGTGTTTTGATTTGATTTGATTTGAAACTAGGCCCTTCTTGGAATGAGTTTGACACCCCTGTTCAAAATCAATGGCAGTCACTTTACAATTCACCTTCACATTTTTCTAAAATCGCAAGATAATTGAGGTGCTCATTGGTTTCTCAATTCCTTTCTTCACTTGACCATAACTAAGCTATTTTGTTGTTAGGCCTACTATCTGTAAACAATCTGCAGACAAAAGTCTTCTTAATACAGTTATATATCGCAAGATCCTCTGATAACAAAAGTTACTAAGGCCTAAATGTTCTGCCCATCCTTTCTACAAATACAGGAAATGCCACACCTGCGAAAATCACGAGGGTAATCAGGCTTCACTCACTTTACAAACACTGACCTACCCTGGGGCGGCAGGGTAGCCTAGTGGTTAGAGCGTTGGACGAGTTAGAGCGTCGTTTTGCCCCTGAACAAGGCAGTTAACCCAATGTTCCTAGGCCGTCATTGAAAATAAGAGTTTGTTCTGAACTGACTTGCCTAGTTAAACAAATAAAAAATATATAGGTCAACTACATTTACCTGACATATGATCCGTTATGTACACAAGTAAACTTTAAATAGTACTTTGATTGAACAGTCATTTCGCTGAAGGTTTTGCAGCGTTTGATCCATGGGACATGCATAGCCTACTCTTTAGGCCATTTTAGGCATTATTTTAGCTTCAAATCCTTATCGAGGCAAAAGCACAGGAAAGGTGATTAAGACTATAAAAAATGTAATCATGAGAAAAATAAAATACACATGAAAGTAACTATTTGATACTAGTTACAACCAAATGGACAGAGAGGCGCAGTACACATTTGTGGACAAAAATTATAAACAAAATACCAGCTCCCTGTTTTATGTCACCCTCTTTACTAAATTTAATGTAGGCTAATATTGAAATGCATAGGCCTATACAATTCCTATACTGTGGATAGCTTATTAGGCCTGAGCACGACGGTCTCCAAATCCATTGTTATTGATCCTTCATAACACATTAAAACCAGATAAGAGTAGGCTACACAAGTACAATGTTCTTAGATCTTGCAGAGCTCCGCGAGCCAATAGCCCATCACAGATTGCCCTCAACAAAATCACCCCAACTGCAGACCTTTCCCATAACTGTTGACGGTTACTACTTTGTCCTCATTCATATAACAACTGATGTCAAACTGAAACATACGTTTAAAAGGTCTGAATTTGTGCTACCTCCATCCCTCATAGTCCATAACACTTATACAATCACTGCAGGCTTTTCATCCTTGTCTTCAAATGACGCAAGTTTATCAAATGTATCTCTCCGTCCTCAAATAAAGTCAAGCGCTGGAGGGATAGACGTACAGGGCAAGGCGGTCTGGGGCGGGGATAACTAGGCCAGACAGCCAATCAGCGCAGGCTTCAATTGCAGTAGTGAGAGTTGTAGTGCAGACATGACATCCAATGACACCTCGGCTGTTGATTAGACCAGAGGCTGTTTCACCGCAATTAAATCATCTCCGGAGAAGATCGAGAGAGAAGAGCAACTGACAACCCAATCAATACCAGTAGATTTTAGACTTTTGAGGGGTCTCTGGATGGGGGTCGCACGACTTTAGAGAGCGGGTTGAGAGAGTAGCCTAACAAAACTTCGGTTGTGATAAAACATTGGTTTTGAGTAAATGTTATCATGGCGCTGGACTGCTCCTCTTTCTCCATCAAGGACATCCTCACCCGCGGACGTGACGCGCGAGACAACATTCCAACTTCACGGAATCTGACAGAACTCTGCACGTTAAAGCTGGCCTCCATCAGCCAGGACCGGCAAACCGAGAGCAGGGATGGGAGCTTGAGGGGCCCCGGTTCATCCACTTCGGATTGCAGTGACGAGCACAAAGGGGATGAGAGGGAGATGAAACACATCCGCCAAGGAAGTATTAGTTCCTCTCCTGGTTTGGGAGACACTAGGAACCCTACGTTCGAGTTCGGTAGTGAAGAGTCCACTGGGGAGGAGGCGGAACACATGGCATGCAAAAAAGGTACTTCGCCCTCTGACTGTCTATAATATTATTTATATCGACCATGAATCTAAATGCAATTATAAACTGGTTGGTTCGAGCCCTGAATGCGGATTGGCTGAAAGCCGTATTCCACGGGTGTGACAAAACATGACTTTGTACTGTTCCAAACACTGTTCCAGTGTTGGTAAGCAGTTTATAATAGCAATAAGTCACCTTGGGGATTTGTGGTATAAGGCCAATATATATATAGGCCTAAGAGTACAATTAAAACCCTACTTACTGGCTTTGAACTTGTAGCCTAATTTATTGAGTAATAAACATATATGTAAGTACTTGCAGTCACCTTCACTTGAAAGACATTTTGTGGAAACACGCGGTTGTCCTGGAGAGATAAAGACTGGCTAGCCTACGTTGTTGCTATTTGAAAAATAAAGAGGTCGCCTGTTTGCCAAATAACCACAATAGCTTTTACTTTTCTCTTTCTTCCAATACAGACATAAACAACAAACAACCCAGTATCTATCAGGACAAACAGAGGAAGGAAGAGGAGAATGAGAGGGAGAGTAGTTACAGCACCGTGGGCCAATCCATATCTGGTAACAAGAAGCGCTCCCGTGCGGCCTTCACCCACGCGCAGGTCTACGAGCTAGAGCGTCGGTTTAACTTGCAGCGCTACCTGTCCGGTCCCGAACGGGCGAACTTGGCGGGTGCCCTGAAGCTCACGGAAACCCAGGTGAAAATCTGGTTCCAGAACCGGAGATATAAGACCAAACGGCGGCAGATGGTGGCCGAAATTGCCGCTTGTAGCTCCTCTACACCAGCCACACTGGCTAAGAAAGTGGCGGTGAAGATCCTGGTTCGAGACGATCAGAGACAGTACGGAGGGGACGAGCTGCATCGTCCGCCTGCTCTGCCACTATATCCGGCCTACCAATATGGATACAACCCCTACATGTACTGCTTCCAGACAGGAATCTCTAGCAATGCGCTTTGTGGGGGGATGCATTGACACAGTGGTGTAGCTACAATTCCTTAAGGCATTCATTAACTATATGGACTTACTAAAAGATGAAAAAGACACTGGATAACCAGACGACATTTCTACATGCGTCTATGTGTAGCTAAATACTTTCTTTATTCTCTATTGGAGAGTGAGGTCATTTCAAAGCACAGGGAGCTTTTTGATACTGTATACCTGCAAAGCAAATGGGCCTATAGACATTACACTGACAACATTGATGGACACAGCAAGAAGTAGTAGCCTAGATAACAATATTGGAATTATTACGCAGTAATGTGCATCGAGTTTAATTGTATAGCCAACTAATAACTAAATAAAGCTTAAAAACTAGTTGGGAGTCATCATTATCCTAATGACATTGTTAACACACACACAAAGTTGATAGCTCATTATAAAACAGGAAAGGAGTACATTCAACTGTGTCTTCCACATTTAACCTAACCCATCTAAATCAGAGAGGTGCGGGGGCTGCCATAATCGACATCTACGACGCACAGTAGGTTAACTGCCTTGCTCAGAGGTAGAAGGACAGATTTTTACCTTGTCAGCTCAGGGATTTGATCAAGCAACCTTTCTTTACTGGCCCAACGATATAACCACTAGGCTACATGAGGTATGTAGGTTAATTCATGATTATGAAACAATGTAGGCTAATATCAAGTGCTAAATCGAAATAAACAACATTTCAATTTCTAACATTTTCATAAACCTTTGATAGACTTCTCGATCTAAGCCTTGAACTTAATAGGTCTAATAACTTTTCACATTAGTCGATCTCATATATGCAATAGATTCGTTAAAACATTGATACAACACAAATACAATTGAAATACTTAGGTAAATTAAGGATTGTTATTCTCCAAATTAAGCCAACATCCATCTTCATGAAATTATTAAATTCGTAAGAGGAAAAAACAAATATATGGATTTCATATTGTGGGATTTTTTTCCAAACATTCTTAAGGATTGATAACGAATTTCATCATGGCAGACACAATATAAGTACCAATAATATCTGCATTGTTTCTGCATTTAGCTGCCTGTTAGAAGTTGAACCCACAATATGTGGACAGTAAACTTACACAACATAACGATGCAAAAGACGTTGCACCAATGAGGACATAATGCGTTTGAACATGGGTATTATTAGCCCATGGTCGAGCTCTTGAAGACTACAAGTAACTAAATTGAATCACCGACATTATAACATCTAAAAATTCTAGGTTTAAAAAGAACCCAATTTTAAAATTGAATATGAGGCTTAGAATGTAAAGGTATAAAATCAAATAACATGTTATTTGTCACATGCTTCGTAGACAACAGGTGTAGACTATTTTTTAAATATTTTTTTATTATTTAACCTTTATTTAACTAGGCAAGTCAGTTATTATGAACGACTTCTTATTTACAATGACGGCCTACCAAAAGGCAAAAGGCCTCCTGCGGGGCTGAGGGCTGGGATAAAAAAATATATATAGGACAAAACACACATCACGACAAGAGAGACAACACAACATAAAGAGAGACCTATAAGACAACAACATAGCAAGGCAGCAACACATGACAACAGCATGCTAGCAGCACAAAACATGGTACTAACATTATTGGGCACAGACAACAATACATTTTTACCTTTATTTAACTAGGCAAGTCAGTTAAGAAGAAATTCTTATTTTCAATGGCGGCCTAGGAACGGTGTTCCTGAATCTTGTTCAGCGGAAGAACGACAGATTTTTACCTTGTCAGCTCGATTTTGCAACCTTTTGGTTACTAGTCCGCTACATCACGCAACGCAGCCACAACTGTCAGTAAGTGTCCATTATTGAGTCTTTGAATGAAGAGATTTGTAAATCGCTCTGGATAAGAGCGTCTGCTAAATGACTTACATGTAAATGTAATGAGATTGAGATAAAACTGTCCAGTTTGAGTTTTTGTGCACTGACTAAGAGTGAAATGCTTACTTCGAATCCAAAGTTTTTAAAAATATATTTTACATTGAAAATTACTATTTTCATTGACGGCCTCGGAACAGTGGGTTTACTGCCTGTTCAGAGGCAGAACGACAGATTTGTACCTTGTCAGTCCGGGGGTTTCGGTTGCTGCTCTAACGCTCTAACCACTAAGCTACCCTGCCGCCCCCAGTTAAAGATAATATAAAAAATAAAATACAATATTGAAATAGTGACACGAGGAACACAGTGAATAACGAATAAAAATAACGAGTAAAAATAACATGACTAGCCTTGATATAGGGAATAGAAAATAACATGTCCATATACAGGGAGTACCAATACGGAATCAATGTAATTGAGGCAGCTATGTACTGTACATATAGGTAGGGGTAAAGTGACGAAGCAACATGATAGATAATAGACAGTAGCAGCAACTTATGTGGTGGGTGTGGAAATAAAAATAAAAATATAAATTAATATATATTAAATATATTTAATACAACAGGATGTCCCTTAGCTGTGTGTGTGTGTGTGTGTGTGTGTTGTGTGTGGCGTCAGTATGCATGTGTGTGCATGTTATGTGTGTTTCGGCGTATGTAGTGTGTTATCATAGAGGAGGATAGACTAGTTTGGCCAGTTTATATTTATTACATTTTAATTGTAGACACTTTCACGCTTTCAAAATGTTGAGCCAAAAATCACAATGAATCTAACTAAATACGTGCTGCTGACGTGGCCCTGATTTGTTTTGTGGTTAAAGTGTGCAAATGTCCCCTACCTTCTCCACAGGGTTTTAAGTGATTTTCCAAACAGATCTCGGATAGTATTGTCATTAAGGACCATAAATAGTGACCGTGGTTGAATGGTAGGCCTAAATCAATATCATATTAATAGTAGACCTGTAATTCATATAGGCTAATCATACATTTCCCTATTGATAATACATGTATAACAAACCAATTGTAATACAATCATAATCATTTTAATTAAAATTCACAAAATACAAACATGTGTACACGACTTGCAAATGTCTAGTGTAGTGCTGCCTACACATATAATAAAAACACATGATGTTTATTTTATTTTTATTTCACCTTTATTTAACCAGGTAGGCTAGTTGAGAACAAGTTCTCATTTGCAACTGCGACCTGGCCAAGATAAAGCATAGCAGTGTGAACAGACAACAGAGTTACACATGGAGTAAACAATTAGCAAGTCAATAACACAGTAGAAAAAATGGGCAATCTATATACAATGTGTGCAAAAGGCATGAGGAGGTAGGCGAATAATACAATTTTGCAGATTAACACTGGAGTGATAAATGATCAGATGGGCATGTACAGGTAGAGATATTGGTGATATTGGTGTGCAAAAGAGCAGAAAAGTAAATAAATAAAAACAGTATGGGAATGAGGCAGGTGAAAAAGGGTCAGCTATTTACCTATAGACTATGTACAGCTGCAGCGATCGGTTAGCTGCTCGGATAGCTGATGTTTGAAGTTGGTGAGGAGATAAAAGTCTCCAACTTCAGCGATTTTTGCAATTCGTTCCAGTCACAGGCAGCAGAGTACTGGAACGAAAGGCGGCCAAATGAGGTGTTGGCTTTAGGGATGATCAGTGAGATACACCTGCTGGAGCGCGTGCTACGGATGGGTGTTGCCATCGTGACCAGTGAACTGAGATAAGGCGGAGCTTTACCTAGCATGGACTTGTAAATGACCTGGAGCCAGTGGGTCTGGCGACGAATATGTAGTGAGGGCCAGCCGACTAGAGCATACAAGTCGCAGTGGTGGGTGGTATAAGGTGCTTTAGTGACAAAACGGATGGCACTGTGATAGACTGCATCCAGTTTGCTGAGTAGAGTGTTGGAAGCCATTTTGTAGATGACATCGCCGAAGTCGAGGATCGGTAGGATAGTCAGTTTTACTAGGGTAAGCTTGGCAGCGTGAGTGAAGGAGGCTTTGTTGCGGAATAGAAAGCCGACTCTGGATTTGATTTTTGATTGGAGATGTTTGATGTGAGTCTGGAAGGAGAGTTTGCAGTCTAGCCAGACACCTAGGTACTTATAGATGTCCACATATTCAAGGTTGGAACCATCCAGGGTGGTGATGCTAGTCGGGCATGCGGGTGCAGGCAGCGATCGGTTGAAAAGCATGCATTTGGTTTTACTCGCGTTTAAGAGCAGTTGGAGGCCACGGAAGGAGTGCTGTATGGCATTGAAGCTCGTTTGGAGGTTTGATAGCACAGTGTCCAATGACGGGCCGAAAGTATATAGAATGGTGTCGTCTGCGTAGAGGTGGATCAGGGAATCGCCCGCAGCAAGAGCAACATCATTGATATATACAGAGAAAAGAGTCGGCCCGAGAATTGAACCCTGTGGCACCCCCATAGAGACTGCCAGAGGACCGGACAGCATGCCCTCTGATTTGACACACTGAACTCTGTCTGCAAAGTAATTGGTGAACCAGGCAAGGCAGTCATCCGAAAAACCGAGGCTGTTGAGTCTGCCGATAAGAATTTGGTGATTGACAGAGTCGAAAGCCTTGGCGAGGTCGATGAAGACGGCTGCACAGTACTGTCTTTTATCGATGGCGGTTATGATATCATTTAGTACCTTGAGTGTGGCTGAGGTGCACCCGTGACCGGCTCGGAAACCAGATTGCACAGCGGAGAAGGTACGGTGGGATTCGAGATGGTCAGTGACCTGTTTGTTGAAAGACCTTTAGGCAGGGCAGGATGGATATAGGTCTATAGCAGTTTGGGTCCAGGGTGTCTCCTCCTTTGAAGAGGGGGATGACTGCGGCAGCTTTCCAATCCTTGGGGATCTCAGACGATATGAAAGAGAGGTTGAACAGGCTGGTGATAGGGGTTGCGACAATGGCGGCAGATAGTTTCAGAAATAGCGGGTCCAGATTGTCAAGCCCAGCTGATTTGTACGGGTCCAGGTTTTGCAGCTCTTTCAGAACATCTGCTATCTGGATTTGGGTAAAGGAGAACCTTTACACAAAATGTAAAAAGTGCACTACATAAACTTATACCTAACACGTGTATAGTGCTTTCAGAAACCCTTGACTTTTTTCACATTTTGTAGGTGGAATTTAAATGGATTTGTCTTTTTTTTTGTCAAGATCTACACAAAATACTCTGTAATGTTAAAGTGGAAGAAAAATTCTAACATTTGTAAAAACATTTTTTTTAAATTAAAACACTAATATAACTTAATTATGTAAGTATTCAACCCCCTGAGTCAACACTTTAGAATCACCTTTCGCAGCGATTACACCTTTGCGTCTTTCTGGGTGTCTCGGAGCTTTCCACAGCTGGATTGTACAATGTTTTGCACATTATTATTACAATTCTTCAAGCTCTGTCAAGTTGTTTGTTGATCATTGCTAGATGGCCATTTTCAAGTCATGCCATAGATTTTCAAGCCGATTTAAGTCAAAACTGTAACTAGGTTATTGTCCTGCTGAAAGGTCAATTTGTCTCCCAGTGTCTGTTAGAAATCAGACTGAATCAGGGTTTCCTATAGGATTTTGCCTGTGCTTAGCTCTATTCCATTTCTATTTATCCTGAAAAAGTCCTTGCCGATGACAAGCATATCCGTAACATGATGCAGCCACCACCACGCTTGAAAAAATGAAGAGTGATATTCAGTGATGTGTTGTGTTGGATTTGCTCCAAAATGAACGCTTTGTTTTCAGGACATAAAGTTAATTTCTTTGCCACATCTTTTACAGTTTTACTTTAGTGCCTTATTGCAAACTGGATGCATGTTTTGGAATATTTTGTATTCTGTACAGGCTTCTTATTTTCATTCTGTCATTTAGGTTAGTATTGTGTAACTAATGTAACTACAATGTTATTGATCCATCCTCAGTTCTCTCCTATCACAGCGATTAAACTCTGTAACTGTTTTAAATTCACCATTGGCCTCATGGGGAAATCCATGAGTGTTGTCCTTCCTCTCCGGCAACTGAGTTTGGAAGGATGCCTGTATATTTGTAGTGACTGAGTGTATTGATACACCATCCACAGTGCAATGAATAACTTCACCATGCTCAAAGGGATATTCGATGTCTTGTTTTTTTTACCCATCTACCAATAGGTGCCCTTCTTACAAGGTATTGGAAAACCTCCCTGCTCTTTGTGGTTGAATCTGAAGTTCACTGCTAGACTGATAATTGTACAGATGAAGTAGTTATAAAACAAATGTTAAACACTGTTATTGCAGACAGAGTGAGTCCATGCATTTTATTATGTGACTTGCTAACATTTCAGATGGACATTTTTTTATAAATGTTTTAATTCAAAATGTCTAAAAGCATAATTCTGTGTATATGTTACTGAGTATTGTGTGTAGGCTATTGACACAACATCTCAATTTCATCCATTTTAAATTCAGGCTAAAACACAACAAAATGTATTAAAAGCCAGTAAAAGTCTAGGGGTGTAAATACTTTCTGGTGGCACTGTATCTATTCCACTAAATTATCATAAGATGTATATCTTACTCTGTGGAGTTTTGTCTGCTGTGTTTGTAGCCTAGCTTGTTAACGCTTGTTCTGAATCCGCTGTCTCTTCAGATGCATGAGTTGAGCTCAAAAAGAATAACAAAAAATGGTCCGAAAGTGTAGACTTCACTGACTTGTGTTGATACTTGATCATTTTGGGTGTTGGGGCTATATTATGAGGTGCTGTTAAATTTTACAAATGGCACCCCATGCAATATACTCTTACATACACTGAGCATACAAAACATTAAGAACACCTTGACACAAACCGGTGTGCTTGGCACCTACTACCATACCGCCCTTTCAAAGGCACTTCAATATTTTGTCTTTCCCAGTCACCCTCTGAATGGCACACATAAACAATCATTGTCTCAATTGTCTCAAGACTTGAAAATCTTTCTTCAACCTGTCTCCTGCCCTTCATCTACACTGATTGAAGTGGATTTAACAAGTTACTTCAATAATAGATTCATAGCTTTCACCTGGATTCACCTGGTCAGTCTATGTCATGGAAAGAGCAGGAGTCCTTAATGTTTTGTACACTCAGTGTATTACAGGTATGAATGTGTGTTTACTGCTGTTGTAAATTCCCTGCTCTAGGCCCAGCTGCATGAGTCAGATAGCTTCAATAGAGCGTGTTGGTGTTGCACCACACAGCCCTGCTGCTCAGGACAGATCCACATTAATCATGCTATGCTGAAAAGACTGTACAGACTAAACCCTCATCTCACTGTAATAGACCCTGCTGAGCAACCTGGACTCATTGGTAGACGTGACATAGTAAAGGTCGATCCAGGACGCTGCAATTAGTAGGATATGTTACCTTTCGTATGGTATGTATTCGTTTGTGGATGTCCATCATCCCTTTCATATAATATGTTACAAATTACAATTCATATGATAAATTACAAATTGCAATTCATACAATATGTTACAAATTTGCAAAACATATGCTATGAATTCCAAATTGATGTGACTAAAGTTAGCTAGGTGGCTAACGTTAGATAGGCTAGGGGTTAGAGTTAGGGGTTAACTTTGGGTTAAGGTTGGGATTAGGAGTTAGGTTAAAGGGTTAAGGTTAGGGTTAGGGTTAGGGTTAGGGGAAGGGTTAGCTAACATCTTAAGTAGTTGAAAGTAGCAAAAAAGTAGTAAATAGTTAATTAGCTAAAATGCAAAGGTTGTTCATGATGAGACTCAAAGATGCCCAACCTCTGGGTTGCTAGATTTGTGTTATATGCCTACACCCCCCCCAACCAACCAAACAACCAACCACCCTACTCTCGTTTTTGTCTTAAGTAATCCTCTGTGTTATTTAGCATTTTGTTCCACTGTTCCGAATAGCTAAGTAAAATTTTGACCCAGTTCAAACCCCCAAAAGTACTAGTTTATATTGTTCCTTTCTGTTCATTTTTCAACCTGTGAAATCAACAGTTTTTACATTTAGCTCATTAAATGACTTCACCAATCAGTGCAGATAGAGCAGGCATGCTAGTTATTTCCACTTCAGTGGAAAGACAAGTGTAGACTATGGTGCCACAATGCAACTGAAATTGTGCGGGTGGGGGGGCTTGAAGCACTGGGCATCTTGTTAGGACATGCATTATATGAATTAGGTCCACAGAATTATACTAGGGAGGAGTGGCTTCGATGGAGGAACTTTTAATGTCCTTTGAGCTAGCTAGCTAACAAGCTTGTGTGTGCAGAGCGGCCCAGGACTTTACACACGTCTTACATGGAACGTGATAAAGTGACAACTAGGCCTATAGTATCCTTAACTAGCATTGAACACGCTAATCCATTCTCTAGCTAATTAAACATCTTTCTCCCTTTCTTCTGAATCAAGCTTGTAACGTTAGTACAGTAGCCTATGCTTCGGATGGGGAGTGGCAGGTAGCACACACAGGCAAAGATTTAGTACAGTATGGATCACTTTCTTCCCAAGTTCCGTTTCTGTTCCTGGTCTTACGCAACCATACTAAACGTAACACATCACTAATTTGAGTGTCCCGGATTTACATTTACTATGCTATGTCTAGTCTATGAGACCAGGCTGTGTCGAGGGGTTAGCTACTGCAGTTTAACTAAATAGAAATATATATGTTGGATGGAGTTAAGTGGCAAATGGGATATAGAACATGGAATGAGGAATGCTCAAAGCGACATTAGGCCTACTTTAAGATGGGACTTTGTAATGTTGTGTGCATTCTACATAGTCAAAGAATAAGGAGTGCATTCCATGTAGGCTAAATTATTGTGGTTTCAATGCACATCCAGAGGTCGGCTTTTTTTAAAAGCACAGATGCGATTTCCTGAGTTGGCAGTTACCCAGGTAAGTCAGGTTGTAGAGTGCTTCTCACGCCTCATGCTATGTCTGCTAATTGACATGAAAAATTATTCACATCTCTCTTAACTGATGCGTGGGGAGAGTTTGGGCAGAAAATGGCTGCCGTGGCATCCCTTAGGTAGGTGAAACCTCAGTACTGTTGGATAAGGTGAGTTCTTCTCCCTAACAACATAAATCAAGTATTCATCTCTACTTGAAGTATTCCAATGCATTATCGGTAGTAGTTGTATTGCAGCTGTAGTGAAAATCTCCATCACCCTGTCTGCCTACCTACATGCTACACACCCACTAGGCCTCCAGCCTGTTTGTAAGACAGAGTCACTCTCACCTTGGGAACGACACTGGCAGCTGCCCAAGCCTCATTCATCTCGTTCAGATCAGATTTACCACTCTAAGCTATCACGTGTAGCTGGTATTGTACATACATGGTTCTGGGGAGGAGAGACAACACCTTGTGATTAATGGACCATCATCAAGTGACATCTATTGACATTTACAGGGTGGTTACATTCATGTGACAACAGAACACTTGGGTAATTAGAGTTATCATTACATCATTACATAATTGACAGCATGGTCATGGTCCCAAATCCCAACTGAAGACCATGATTAGTTTATTACTGAAACAGGTGTGTTAGTGCTGGTTGGACATTGGATCAAAAGCCTGCATATCTAGACCCTTCAGCCTCTTTTGGTAGTGGTTAGGTGAGAGAAGGCCTGGGTCAGCAAGCTAACGTCTGTGTTTATCTATACATATATAATGCACAAGTATGTAAACATTCAGTCTGAGAGCGAGAGCCAAGTATCGCCTTCACGCTTCCCTGCTGTTTGACGTGAAGAGGCTCGTAAAACAGATAGAGAGTGAGTGAGTGAGGGAGAGAAAGAGACGACCCACTAGGCACACAGTGGTTGAATCAACTTCGTTTCCACTTCATTTCAATTAAATTAAGTTGAACCAACCTGGAATAGACGTTGATTTGATGTCTGTGCCCAGTGGAGTGATAGAGATGAGTGGGAGAAAGGTGAGTAGAGAAATAGAGAGGATGGGGGGTGTAACGAGAGACAGACTGACAGAGGGGGAACTCAGTGAGAAGAAAGCGTGTTTGGAGAATAGACTGGATTTGTTTTAGTGTGAAGAAAATGGGACTAAAAACAAAGTCAATGTTGGGGAGAGATTTCTACCTGTTTTAACATCACGTCGGGACAGGCAATGTACCTGTACTTAACAGAATTAATGAATGAATTGCTAGATTTCTCATCTGTATTGGAAACACTAATCCTTTGTTGTCTTAGGAGTTTGCTACAGTAGCTCAGCTCTCAGCTGGGTGGAATAGACATAGATACAATGAAACACTCACCCAGTCAGCACACACACATGCATACATGCACGCGCACACACACAGAGGTGTCATGCACATAGGAAATGTATTACATTTTTTTGTGGTTGTTGTTGTTGTCTCTCTGTAATACTACTGGCCACCTAGCAATATTAGGAAGATTGGCTTCAGCTAGCCTGGATAGTTTCCCAGTCTCAACCAGAGAGGAAGACACATTTTAGGCTATTTTGGAGAATTGGCAAGGCATGCAAGACAAGAAATTGCTAGATACAGATTATTAAGACATAGGGGTATGTTTCAATCTGCCTGCACCCTCTCGTGCTGGCTTGCCTACTCTTTCTCTTCATTAATGATGAGAGTGTGTGTTCAGTCTTCGGTCTGTTGTGTGTATATTGCCAGCCAAGAAATTGCAAGATACAGCTTTTGATTGCCAATAGATAGGCCTAGTGCACAGTTCTGATGGTCTGCGTGACATCCGACTTGCCTATACTGTGCCCCTCCCCTCTCTCTCCATCCCTTGCTAGCTCACTATGGAAATGGCTGTTTAAACAGTAAGATTTCTTTTCAATTTGTGACATCCCTACTCTCAATCAAGTTAGCAAGCTTGTCTAACTACACTGAACAAGAATAGAAACACAACATGTAAAGTGTTGTTCCCATATTTCATGAGCTGAAATAAAAATAATCACAGAAATGTTGGCATATCAAGAAGCTGATTTAACAGCATGATTATTACACAGGTGCACCTTGTGCTGGAGACAATAAAAGGCCATTTAAAAATGTGCAGTTTTAGCATGCTGACTGCAGGAATGACTGCAGGAATGCCCACAAGAGCTTTTGCATGATAATTTAATGTTCATTTTAATGTTAATTTGTCTACCATAAGCTGTCTCCAACATAATTTTAGAAAATTTGGCAATACATCCAACCGGCCTCACAACCTCAGACCACGTTTAACCACGCCAGCCCAGGACCTCCACATCTGTCTTCTTCAACTGTGGGATCGTCTGAGGGGGTTGGGGGGATGCTGAGGAGGATTTCTGTCTGTAATAAAACCCTTTTGTGGATAAAAACTAATTCTGATTGGTTGGGCCTGGCTATGCCTTCCCAGGCCCACCCATGTCTGCACCCCTACCCAGTCATGTGAAATCCATAGAATAGGGCCTAATTTATTTATTTTAATTGACTGATTTCCTTACATGAACTGTTACTCAGTAAAATCTTTGAAATTGTTGCATGTTGCATTTAGGCTGACAAGCCTGCTGGCAAGGTTGGTAGACTTTAGAAACGCAAGCAATCACTAAATGTACTGAATAAAAGTCAGTTCAATCTTTTACCCAGATGTTAGCAGAGAGGCATAGAAGCATATTTAGTTTCTATTAAAAAAGAACCACCAATCAGGAGGATACAGACAGCTCAAGAGGTATGCTTAGAAATGCAGAAAAAATATACATGTTTTATATAGAATTAAGAATAATGATTATGGCTCTAGATGGCAGGAAAAATCTGTTTCAGATGTTTGAAAAATGACATTTCTTTCAATTTACAACCTCCCAGCCATCCTCACGTACTCTGTGCTCCCTTAGGTTTTTGGAGTGTATGGTGCCACTGCACATACACAAACACACATGTATGGACGTGTGTGCAGACACAAACACACAGACACACACACCGTCTGCAGTCTCTGCTATACTACGCTTTGTAAGAGCTGGGCTCAGAGATATCACACTGTTCACAATCTGTCTTATATCCCCCTCACTAACTTTAAGCATCAGCTGTCTGAGTAGCTTAACAATCATTGCACCTGTACACAACCCATCTGAAAATAGCCCACTCAACTACCTCATCCCCATATTGTTATTTATTTTTGTTGCTCCTTTACACCCCTGTATTTCTACTTGCACATTCATCATTTGCACATCTATCACTCCAGTGTTCAATTGGTAAATTGTCATTATTTCACCACTATGGCCTATTTATTGCCTCACCTCCCTAATCTTACTACATTTGCACACACTGTACATAGATTTTTCTATTGTGTTATTGATTGTACATTTGTTTTTCCCATGTGTAACTCTGTGTTGTTTGTGTTACACTGCTTTGCTTTATCTTGGCCAGGTTGTAGTTGTAAATGAGAACTTGTTTTCAACTGGCCTACCTGGTTAAATAAAGGTGAAATAAAAAAACAACTATACAACAACTGTAAGCACTGACTGTCAAAGGATATTTCCATTACAAACCTCCCACAGATGATGGGTGAGGATAGAACAACATCAATCTATCCAACGAGATTTTAACTAGGCCTACTGAAGGTGGAGTGTGTGTGTTTAAAGGTGAAAAGGGTGGTGTGGGGTGAGTGTGTGTGTGTGTGTTTAAAGGTGAAAGGGGTGTGGTGGGGAGAGTGTGTGTGTTTAAAGGTGAAAAGGGTGGAGGGGGGAATGTGTTTGTGTGTTTAAAGGTGAAATGGGTGGGGGGAAGTGTCTGTGTTTAAAGGTGAAAGGTGGGGTGGGGGGGTGTAAGTGTGTGTGCAGGCGTTAATGTGTTGTCCCAGGGCAGACTTGGGTCAGGACTCAGGAAGTAGATGGGTCATGGTTAATACCTCTGTTTAAAAGACAGGGCTGCTTCCCCGGACCCTGTCTCCCCAGCCGCATTAGTGCTTCACACACACATGCATACATAGACACACACACAGACACATACACACACGGCCAATATTCCCACTCAGAGGACTGCTCTGCTGTGTTCCAGAAACTATTAGCTGATAGCATCGGAGCATGTAGGAATGTAAACATTTACAGTAAAACCATAAGAGATCTCCTCCCCTCTGGGTGTGTTGTATCCATCACAGACAACCACATTTTCCCCCAAAGACGAGGGTTTTCTCTCATATTTCACGTAAAAATGGATGGTTCATTGAATGATTACTCATGATACATGATTTCCTCTTATATTACATTGGTGTCGGCTGTGGGATTTTATTAATGCTGTTAGGTAACAATAATAATCTTTTAGATTTTACCTAGGAAAATTGACTGCACTTTATACAGAAATAACTTTTTGACCCAGGAACATTTCCCCAAATACGGCTTTGATTGAATTCTCCCTTGACCTTTCTGAAATGTTTGCAGTCTCTCTTAAATTAACTTGTTTTGATTTCATGTCATTCTGAAGTTCGAAATTCACATTTTTTCCTCTCTCCCTCTTTCCCTCTTTCCCTCTCTCTCCCTCTTTCTCTCTCTCTCTCTCTCCCTCTCTCTCTCTCTCTCTCTCTCTCTCTCTCTCTCTCTCCCTCTCTCTCTCTCTCTGTGTGTGTGTGTGTGTGTTCTAAAGCATTGGGAAGGGTCATAGTGAGGATTAGTAAAGGCAGTCTGATAGATGAGACCACCCAGGGGAAGGAGAAATCAGGGTTATTTATGATCACTAGAAGGACTATAGTGTTTGAGTGGAGTCCATTAGATTATGAGGAAGTAAGTTTCTTCAGATAGATAGACACTAGACAAGATGCACTAGACTGGACAGACAAACTTTCCCGAGTCTGATAACAACGCTAACAACAACCCCTTGTCACAGATCTAAATAAGCCCGAGTTGTGCAGTTGATCTTGGTTCAAAACCCAGTGGTATTTTATCAAAGTAGAAACCTCTAAAACCAAGCTTAAACCTGGACCTTCCTCCTGCCCTCACATCTATGTTATCTAATATTTCTAATATTTCTATCTACTTATTTGTTTACTTACACTATGTGTTGTTTATTTATGGTAAAAACAGGGGCAACATGCGTAAATATGGCACTTTGCTTGGACATACAAATACATATTTCTCAACTCAACTTAAAAAGAAACTCATGGCTACACTTATCAAACCCATGTCCTTCAGGAGAGATACTCTCACAGAAACATCTACAGTATGTTCCCTTGTCTTGGACATGCTATGTGTGTGTGTGTGTGGGGGGGGGGTTCAGGATCAGGAGTAGCTTTTCAAGGAACGTGCGTCTGGGGGGCGGTGTGTTTGTGTGTGTGTGTGTGTGTGTGTGTGTGTGTGTGTGTGTGTGTGTGTCACCGGCCCCCTCCACAGGTGTGAGCTGTGAATGACACTGACCCGAAACTTGGGGTCCCAAAACAGAGGCTCACATTATGACTCAAGGGAGTGTGTGTGTTCTTTCGTATACTATATATACAAAACCTTCAAATGAGTGGATTCGGATATTTAGCCAGCTGCCTTTTGGCAGGGCAGGCCAGGCCAAGGGTGAATATTTGTACAGCCTCCTGTCCATAGAAGGCCAGCTAAGTGGATGATATCCTCCAACCTGCTACATCGCCTCCGACCGCTCCCACACACTCTCTCTCTCTCTAACACACACTCCCTCAGCCCAGAGCTTTGACCAGAGGAATTTAGATGTTTTAATTAGTGGTGATAAGCAGAGACAAGTAGAGCATTGAGAAGCTCTGACACAGAGCAACATCCACTATCACAAACCGATAACAACCACACTCACTCAGAAACTACTTACCACCTCTCTTCCTCTACTCACCCTGTCTGCCTAGTCCTCCCAACTCAGGCTTTACCCAGCAAACTTGACCCCATTGGCCCAATGTTGGTATTTGGTGGGCAAGGTGGGCATGGGCTAGCCCACATCAAGCCCACACCAGACCGACACGGGCTAGCCCACACCAAACCCAATACAGGGTCGCCCACACAGTTTCTCTTGTAAAAATTCTATGTATGATAGTAACAACTTGTTGGTTGTATTTCTGATACACTGTATCTCTTTCCCTAAATACCTTTAAAATTATGGAATTCATGCATTTAATTAAATAAATTATAAATAAATACATTCCTATTAAATAGCAAAGGCGTATCGGCCCAATGTGGGCAGCCTACATGGGTCCAATATTTTAGCTCGCAATGTGCCCACATTATGCCAATGTGGACATGTTTACTGGGTACTTACTGCCTCTCACGAGCCTCTGGTTAACAGGTCAGACTCCAAACCACTCTCTTCTTCTGTTCTCACAGCCTTCTCCACTCCCTCCCTCCTTCTACTCCTCCACCGAGCGACTGTGGTCAGGTTACACACATACAGTACACAGTGTCCGACAGGTCAAGGTCTGGGCAAGTGTGTGTGCGTGTGAGAGAGCTCAAGGGGGGGTGGGGGGGTGGGGGGTTAGAACCGCCTGAGACCTTGTCCGACCTTGAACAGAAATTGTCTCTCTAAGGAGGTCTAGTCACGTAGAAGGTACTCACACGTGCGTGCCCACACACACACATGCACACAGGCATGCACACAACACACACACACTAGTCACATAGTGGGCTGCAGAGCGAGACGGGTGGTTACTAAGTGTTCCTCTTTAAGACTTTCTGCAGGAGTGGAGTTGAGCAGATGAAGCTGCTATTGTTCATTTTAGGACATGGAGTGATAACAGCTAGGTCACCGTTCTGACATGAGACTGTGATAGCTTGTTTAGTGCTAAAGACTGTCCACGATATTCTACGTGTGAGAGCATCAGCTCCTGTACGCCACCAACAACTCCTCACTGCTCCAAAGTACCTACAGTGGGCAAAAAAGTATTTAGTCAGCCACCAATTGTGCAAGTTCTCCCACTTAAAAAGATGAGAGAGGCCCGTAATTGTCATCATAGGTACACTTCAACTATGACAGACAAAATGAGAAAAAAAATCCAGAAAATCACGTTGTAAGATTTTTAATGAATTTATTTGCAAATTATGGTGGAAAATAAATATTTGGTCAATAGCAAAAGTTTATCTCAATACTTTGCTATATACCCTTTGTTGGCAATGACAGAGGTCAAACGTTATCTGTAAGTCTTCACAAGGTTTTCACACACTGTTGCTGGTATTTTGGCTCATTCCTCCATGCAGATCTCCTCTAGAGCAGTGATGTTTTGGGGCTGTTGCTGGGCAACACAGACTTTCAACTCCCTCCAAAGATTTTCTATTGGGTTGAGATCTGGAGACTGGCTAGGCCACTCCAGGACCTTGAAATCCTTCGTTGCCCAGGCGGTGTGTTTGGGATCATTGTCATGCTGAAAGACCCAGCCACGTTTCATCTTCAATGCCCTTGCTGATGGAAGGAGGTTTTCACGCAAAATCTCACGATACATGGGCCCATTCATTCTTTCCTTTACACGGATGAGTCGTCCTGGTCCCTTTGCAGAAAAACAGCCCCAATGCATGATGTTTCCACCCCCATGCTTCACAGTAGGTATGGTGTTCTTCAGATGCAACTCAGCATTCTTTGTCCTCCAAACACGACAAGTTTAGTTTTTACCAAAAAGTTCTATTTTGGTTTCATCTGACCATTTGACATTCTCCCAATCTTCTTCTGGATCATCCAAATGCTCTCTAGCAAACTTCAGACAGGCCTGGACATGTACTGGCTTAAGCGGGGGGACACGTCTGGCACTGCAGGATTTGAGTCCCTGGTGGCATAGTGTGTTACTGATGGTAGGCTTTGTTACTTGGTCCCAGCTCTCTGCAGGTCATTCACTAGGTCCCCCCGTGTGGTTCTGGGATTTTTGCTCACCGTTCGATCATTTTGACCGCAGGGGGTGAGATTGTGCGTGCAGCCCCAGATCGAGGGAGATTATCAGTGGTCTTGTATGTCTTCCATTTCCTAATAATTGCTCCCACAGTTGATTTCTTCAATCCAAGCTGCTTACCTATTGCAGATTCAGTCTTCCCAGCCTGGTGCAGGTCTACAATTTTGTTTCTGGTGTCTTTGACAGCTCTTTGGTCTTGGCCATAGTGGAGTTTGGAGTGTGACTGTTTGAGGTTGTGGACAGGTGTCTTTTATAATGATAACAAGTTCAAACAGGTGCCATTAATACAGGTAACGAGTAGAGGACAGAGGAGCCTCTTAAAGAAGAAGTTACAGGTCTGTGAGAGCCAGAAATCTTGCTTGCTTGTAGGTGACCAAATGCTTATTTTCCACCATAATTTGCAAATAAATTCATAAAAAATCCTACAATGTGATTTTCTGGATTTTTTTTCTAATTTTGTCTGTCATAGTTGAAGTGTACCTATGATAAAAATGACAGGCCTCTCTCATCTTTTTAAGTGGGAGAACTTGCACAATTGGTGGCTGACTAAATACTTTTTTGCCCCACTGTATATGTGACAGGGACTTAGTGAAGAGGAGTACAAACACGCTCATTGTGTCAATGTGTGTTCACCAAAGTTACTGTGGGATTTATCTCCAAACGTATCTTATATGTTTTTTTTTTACCCCCTTTTCTCCCCAATTACTTGATATCCAATTGCAAACTTGTCTCATCGCTGCAACTCTGGTGGTGTTGAGAGCCGTTTCTAAACAGGCAATAAAGGGGGAGGATAAAGAGACAAAACATTGGAGACGTACAGACTTATCAGAGGTCTGAACAATCTTCATACGCCAACAGGAGACCATGTGCTGGCCAAGACATAGCTTATCATTAGCAGAGGCACGGTCAAGTCCCTGTTTCCATGAAAAAACAATGTATTTAATTTACATTTCAACAACAGCTGGCTAAATGTGTATTATGTGTAAGTCTTTGTGCAGGTTGCAACTCCCCAATGTGCTCGGGAGAGGAGAAGGTCAAGTCATGCGTCCTCCAGAACATGACCTGCCAAGCTGCGATTCTTAACACCTGCTTGCTTAACCTGGAAGCCAGCTGCACCAATGTCTCGGAGCAAACTGACAACTGAAGTGAGTCTGCAGGCGCCCGACCCGCTACAAGAAGTCGCTCGAGCGCGATGAGCTAAGTAAAGCCCCCCGGCCAAACCCTCCCCTAACTCGGACGACGCTGGGCCAATTATGCAACGCCCTATCGGACTCCCGGTCGTGACACAGCCTGGGATCAAACCCCAGGCTGTAGTGACGCCTCAACACTGCGATGCAGTACCTTAGACACCTGCACCACACGGGAGGCCCCAAACGTATGTTTTAACAATGCTCATGAGAACACAGAGATTATTTATGCAGTTGGAGTAACCAATGCACAAATGTGTTGCATGTGATGGGTAAGTATTCCAAACTATTTTTAGTTGAAGTTCAAGTTCTGTAGATAAAGTCTAAAACCTAGTCATTATACATACTTTGGTCCTGGCCTTGCTGTGTTGACTAGTTGACTAGTGCTGCAGGCAGATTGTTTGACAGGAGAGGAAGACAGAATTTCTTTTATAGTTGAAAGTACAGACGGCCTCTCTCTGTGTCCCTGACTGCACCTGCGCTGTTAAAGCCAGACACACACCATTCCGTCTTGTCCACACCTCTGACAGATCAGTGACCTTGTTTTAAGCCTGTGGCAGGGTGTGTGCATGTGTGTTCATGTCTGTGTGTGCATGTGTTGCTCACTAAAGAGCTTGTCGGAGGATTTTACGACCTTGTTTACCTTTTGAAGGAATTTTGTGACAACATCTGAGATGGAAGAATGGGTTGGAGGGGCAGACAGGGAGGGAGGGGTGTATGAAAGGGTAGAAAGAGAAAGTGGTGGACACCTGCACTCATCTGCAAGAATGCTAGTTTTCACCAGACCCTCTCCAGGCTTAACCCTTAATGCCGAGGGGAGGTATGTGTGTGAGAGAGAGAGCGAGAGAGTGCGAGAGAGAGAGAGAAAGAGCGAGAGAGAAAGAGAAGACATGTATTGCCTGGGGACGTATAGAAGGAGGAACACTTAGCTGACTCTCACGCAGTACTTTCATCATCAAAGGCACTGCAATACAACCTACCCAATACACACACACACACACACACACGCCCCGAAGCAACAGATGCCTTTGTGACATACAGATATAGAGTACCAGTCAAAGGTTTGGACACACTTACTCATTCAAGGGTTTATTTGTACTATTTTCTACATAATAGAATAATAGTGAAGACATCAAAACTATGAAATAACACATATGGAATCCCGTAGTAACCAAAACAAATGTTAAACAAATCAAAATATATTTTAAATTTGAGATTCTTCAAAGTAGCCAACCTTTGCCTTGATGACAGCTTTGCACACACTTGGCATTCTCTCAAACAGCTTCACCTGGAATGCTTTTCCAACAGTCTTGAAAGAGTTCCCATATATGCTGAGCACTTGTTGGCTGCTTTTCCTTCACTCTGCAGTCCAACTCATCCCAAACCTACTCAATTGGGTTGAGGTCAGGTGAATGTGGAGGCCAGGTCATCTGACGCAGCACTCGATCACTCTCCTTTTTGGTCAAATAGCCCTTACACAGCCTGGAGGTGTGTTGGATCATTGTCCTGTTGAAAAGCAAATAATAGTCCCATTAAGTGCAAACCAGATGGGATGGCGTATCGCTGCAGAATGCTGTGGTAAACATGCTGGTTAAGTGTGCCTTGAATTAAAAATAAATCACTGACAGCATCACCAGCAAAGCACCCCTACACCATCACACCTCCTCCTCCATGCTTCACGGTGGGAACCACACATGCAGAAATCATCTGATCACCTACTCTGCATCTCACAAAGATACGGTTGGTTGGAATCAAAAATCTCAAATTTGGACTCGTCAGACAAAAGGACAGATGTCCACCGGTCTAATGTCCATTGCTTGTGTTTCTTGACCCCAGTCCTTCTTCTTATTGGTGTCCTTTAGTAGTGGTTTCTATGCAGCAATTCGACCATGAAGGTCTGATTCATGCGGTCTCCTCAGAACAGTTGCTGTTGAGATGTATTACTTGAACTCCGTGAAGCATTTATTTGGGCTGCAATTTCTGAGGCTAGTAACTCTAATGAACGTATCCCCTGCAGCAGAGGTAACTCTAGGTCTTCCTTTCCTGTGGCGGTCCTCATGAGAACCAGTTTCATCATAGCGCTTGATGGGACTGCACTTGAAGAAACTTCAAAAGTTCTTGAAATGTTTCATATTGACTGACCTTCATGTCTTAAAGTAATGATGGACTGTCATTTCTCTTTGTGTATTTGAGCTGTTCTTGTCATAATTTGGACTTAGTCTTTTACCAAATAGGGCCATCTTCTGTACACCCCTACCTTGTCACAACACAACTTATTGGCTCAAACGCATTAAGAAGGAATGAAATTTCACAAATGAACTTTTAACAAGGCACACCTGATAATTGAAATGCATCCTCATTTCTTTCCTTCTTAATGCGTTTGAGCCAATCAGTTGTGTGGGGCGGCAGCATAGCCTAGTGGTTAGAGCGTTGGACTAGTAACCAGAAGGTTGCAAGTTCAAACCCCTGAGCTGACAAGGTACAAATCTGTCGTTCTGCCCCTGAACAGTTAACCCACTGTTCCCAGGCCTTCATTGAAAATAAGAATGTGTTCTTAGCTGACTTGCCTGGTAAAATAAATAAAACAAATTAAAAAATGAACCTGGTTGAGAGAATGCCAAGAGTGTGCAAAGCTGTCATGAAGAATCTCAAATATAAAATATATATTTTTTGGTTACGACAGGATTCCATATGTGTTATTTGTATAATTTTGATGTCTTCACTATTATTCCACAATGTAGAAAACAGTAAAATATAGACAAACCCTGGAATGAGTAGGTGTGTCCAAACTTTTGATTGGTACTGTATATACACCGATCTACACATTAAGACACACCCACCATTTTTTTGTCCATATTTGTCTTCCTCTCTGATCCTGTATTTGAAGAAGTAAACAGAAACCCTCCTGTCCTTCCATCCCTCGCTCCATCTCCGTCTTTCCTCTTTCCGTATCACCATTAGTCTTTGCACGCTGATGCCAGCTTGCTGTGGGGTGGCAATAAATCATCTTAGCCAATGCAGGACCGTTCACAGTACCACGTACATCCCCCCCACTGTACACACACACACACACACACACACACACACACACACACACACACACACACACACACACACACACACACCCTTGACTGAACCCTCCCAGTTGTAGCCCATTAGATATGGCGTGTCTCTCTAAACATTTAGATGTTTTAGATTTATTGGGGAAGCCGTCTACTAACTGCAAGTCTAGCATGATGTCTTTTATTGGACGAGAAGTGTGAGGTATCCCGTTTCACAGACACACAAATATGTATGCACGCACGCAAATACACACACACATGCAAACACACACAGACTGAAGCACATGCACACACATGCACGCATGCACACGCACACACACACACAAACTTTCTCCCATAATCTCATGATATCTTCCACAGCATAGACAAACAGTTAAGCCAGCTGTGCTCCATGCCTCGACAGCTCTATCCCATAGGGTGTGTGTGTAAGTGTGTTGTGTGTGCTAATCATTTTCAGCTTGTATACTTGGTGGTGGGAAGAATATGTCTCTGTGCTCATTATCTTTAGTGCAGGTGCACTTTCTCCTCCACATCTGAATTATCTGACACACATCCATAGATGAATGTCAATGGGAGAATATCTCTGCTGAACTTGAAGTTATCAGATTTCTATCCACAGTAACTCATGACTTCCTCTCTTTCTCTCTCCTTTGCTATGTGCAGGGTAGGCGGTCTCTCTGTCCAGAGTAACTCTATCTGTGACTTTATCTGTGTGTCTGATGGTATCGTTACAGGTTGTGTTGTCCAGCCTGCTCCTATGGTCAATAATGGGGATTAAACCTGATCACGACAACAGATAGCATCTTTACTCACATCTCTAATTCACTCACACATTGTCTCAATCGTCAGATATGGTCAGTGTGTGCCTGTGTAATATTTTACTTGCTGCCAGTAAGGAATGGATCACTCATTTGCAGTTAAAATCTGCTAGGGTTTTTGAACAAAGATAAGCTGAAAGCTGGGTTAGTTGGTTTACTACAGGGAGAAGACTAATAGGGAACTGCATTAGAGTCCAAACCTCCCAATGCTCTTGTCTTCTCCTCTCCTGAAACACTCCTCTTTGGACAAAACACAGACCTTAAAGCACCAGCTACAACTATAACTGGCCGTTTCAGCAATTGGTTGCCTTTTGAGTAGTGTAACTTGTAGTGTAACTTGTAGGATTAAAACAAATGCTTCTAATTTGAACATTCTGTCATGAAGATCACATGTTCAACTTAATTAAAAATGTTTTCCCATTTCAAGAGGTTGAATGGAAAAAAAAGACTATACTAAGCGCCTATTAAGGTAACCGTAACAGGTTTGATAATTTAATCTTAAATCAGCCATAAATCCCCCTGTGAGAGGGGCAATTGAATGCTAGCTTCACAAACACAATGCAATTCGTAAAACATTTCTGTCCTGTCTATCTATGGGTAACAGTTTCACCATATTAAAATGAGAGTTCAGTTCAAGTAACAAGGTGGACCTTAAAATGAGGGACAGGATTTGTTAACCTTAAAATTAATCACTCATCACATAATAATCACCAGAAATAACTTAGTCAAAGAAACATAATAACTAGGGCTTTACAATTATGGTGAAAACTTGAAGTGTTTGGGTTACTAGAGGTCCCAGAGGGACATGTCAAAATGCTGAATTCTGGCACTTTAGCAAGTCTTATATTCATATTAAAAATCATATTTATAGAATTTTCCATGTGGTCTATATTAAAGGACACCTCATTTAATATAACAGACTTGTAAAATTCCACATGAACAATTTCTACTTAAAATATCAAAGGGACGCAAAAGGCACTCATTTCGTGGAACAACCCAACTGTTACACACACACACATACACACATACACACACATATGCACAGAGAGCAAGTAAGAGCATCACTCTCCCATCACTATCCCCTTCATGCCCCCCTCTCTCTTCTGAAGTGGGAGTGTGAGAAACAGGCAGGTGGATTATCATCAACAGCTCCTCCATCCAGCATCACCCCTAAGAGAGCATGGGACCACAACCGGTGTGTGTGTGTCTCACACCTCATCCATTACATCCTGAGCCAGGCGTCAGCACATTAGCACCAGAGCTTATATATATATATATATATATATATATAGAGAGAGAGAGAGAGAGAGAGAGAGAGAGAGAAAGAGGGAGAGAGTGAGTGACAGAGATAGTGAGAGAGAGGGAAAGAGGGAGAGAGTGACAGAGATAGAGAGAGAGAGAGAGAGAGAGAGAGAGAGAGAGAGAGAGAGAGAGAGAGAGGGAGAGTGACAGAGATAGAGAGGGAGAGGGAGGGAAAGAGATAGTGACAGATATAGAGAGGGAGGGAAAGAGAGTGACAAATAGCGAGAGAGAGGGAAAGAGAGAGTAACAGATAGCGAGAGAGAGTGAAAGAGGGAGAGAGTGACAGAGAGAGAGTGGGGGAAGGAGTGACAGAGATGGAGAGAGAGAGGGAAAGAGGGAGAGAGTGACAGAGATAGAGAGAAAGAGGGAGAGAGTGACAGAGAGAGAGAGAGATAGAGAGAGGGAGATAGATAGATAGAGAGAGAGAGAGACATAGAGAGAGAGAGAGAGAGAGAGAGAGAGAGAGAGAGAGAGAGAGAGAGAGAGAGAGAGAGAGAGAGGGAGAGTGACAGAGATAGAGAGGGAGGGAAAGAGATAGTGACAGATAGAGAGAGAGAGAAAGAGGGAGAGTGACAGAGATAGAGAGGGAGGGAAAGAGATAGTGACAGATAGAGAGAGAGAGGGAAAGAGGGAGAGAGTGACATGGATAGAGAGGGAGGGAAATAGATAGTGACAGATAGAGAGAGAGAGAAAGAGGGAGAGTGACAGAGATAGAGAGGGAGGGAAAGAGATAGTGACAGATTGAGAGAGAGAGGGAAAGAGGGAGAGAGTGACAGAGATAGAGAGAGAAAGGGAAGTTGTATAGTACGGTGAGAAAGTGACTACCTTTTCTAGTCCAGAGTACTTCAGAGTCCAGAGTACTTCAGAGTCCAGAGCCATACTGATTTGAGTGGGCTTTAAGATGATCATGCATCAAAATGCGGAAGTGAAAGATACAGCCACAAATGAAATGATGGCAGTAGCACCCTTGATTAAAGATGAGCAAAAATAAGACCATTCCTGCATAAGTGCAAACCAAAGCATATCAAGGATCTGGAAATACGCAGTTTAACGTAAAGTTGAAGTCGGAAATTTACATACACTTAGGTTGGAGTCATTTAAACCAGTTTTTCAACAACTCCAAACATGTCTTGTTAACAAATTATAGTTTTGGCAAGTCGGTTAGGACATCTACTTTGTGCTTGACACAAGTCATTTTTCCAACAATTGTTTACAGACAGATTATTTCACTTATAATTCACTATATCACAATTCCAGTGGGTCAGACGTTTACAAACACTAAGTTGACTGTGCCTTTTTAAACAGTTTGGAAAATTCCCAAAAAATGATGTCATGGCTTTAGAGGCTTCTGATAGGCTCATTGACATAATTCGAGTCAATTGGACGTGTACCTGTGGATGTATTTCAAGGCCTACCTTCAAACTCAGTGCCTCTTTGCTTGACATCATGGGAAAATCACAAGAAATCAGCCAAGACCTCAGAAACAAATTGTAGACCTCCACAAGTCTGGTTTATCCTTAGGAGCAATTTCCAAACACCTGAAGGTACCACGTTCATCTGTACAAACAATAGTACACAAGTACAAACACCATGGGACCACGCAGTCGTCATACCACTCAGGAAGGAGACTTGTTCTCTCTCCTAGAGATGAACGTACTTTGGTGCAAAAAGTGCAAATCAATCCCAGAACAACAGCAAGGGACCCTGTGAAGATGCTGGAGGAAACATGTACACAAGTATCTATATCCACAGTAAAACGAGTCCTATATCGACATAACCTGAAAGGCCGCTCAGCAAGGAAGAAGCCACTGCTCCAAAACCGCCATAAAAAAGCCAGACTACGGTTTGCAACTGCACATGGGGACAAAGATCGTACTTTTTGGAGAAATGTCCTCTGGTCTGAGGAAACAAAAATTGAACTGTTTGGCCATAATGATCATTGTTATTTTTGGAGGAAAAAGGGGGAGGCTTGCAAGCCGAAGAACACCATCCCAACCGAGAAGCATGGGGTGGCAGCTTCATGTTGTTCGGGTGCTTTGCTGCAGGAGGAACTAATGGCATCATGAGGATTGAAAATGATGTGGATATATTGAAGCAACATCTCAATACATCAGTCAGGAAGTTAAAGCTTGGTCGCAAATGGGTCTTCCAAACGGACAATGACCCCAAGCATACTTCCAAAGTTGTGGCACAATGGCTTAAGGACAACAAAGTCAAGGTATTAGAGTGGCCATCACAAAGCTCTGATCTCAATCCTATAGAAAATGTGTGGGCAGAACTGAGAAAGCGTGGGTGAGCAAGGAGCATACAAACCTGATTCAGTTACACCACCTCTGTCAGGAGGAATGGGCCAAAATTCACCCAACTTATTGTGGGAAACTTGTGGAAGGCTATCTGAAACGTTTGACCCAAGTAAAGCAATGTAAAGGCAATGCTACCAAATACTAATTGAGTGTACGTAAACTTCTGACCCACTGGGAATGTGATGAAAGAAATAAAAGCCAAAATAAATACTTTTCTCTACTATTATTCGGACATTTCACATTCTTAAAATAAAGTGATGATCCTAACTGACCCAAGACAGGGAATTTTTACTGGGATTGAATGTCAGGAATTGTGAAAAACTGAGTTGAAATGTATTTGGCTAAGGTGTATGTAAACCTCCGACTTCAACTGTATCTATCTGAAGTGACCGTGTTTTTATGCATTTGATGATATAATCTTGAAGCCCATTCGAAACAGGATACAGAAGTAAGGCAGAAAAGGTGATCACTTTCCCACTGTATTAAGCAGTAAGACACAAGAGGCATTTGGAAACTATTTAGACCCCTTCACTTTTTCTTACATTACAAACTTATTTGCAAATAATATATAAATATATTATATGTATAAATATATACTCCTGCCCTGTCTTTGCTGTGTGCTTAGGGTCATTGTCCTGTTGGAAGGTGAACCTTCACCCTCGTCTGAGGTGCTGAGTGCTCTGGAGCAGGTTTTCATCAAGGATCTCTCTGTACTTTGCTCCCTTCATCTTTCCCTCGATCCTGACTAGGCTCTCAGTCCCTGCTGCTGAAAAACATCCACCATGCTACACTGTAGGGATGGTGCCATGTTTCCTCCAGACATGACAGGCCAAGGAGTTTAATCTTGGTTTCATCAGACTAGAGAATCTTGTTTTTCATGGTTTGAGTACTTTAGGTGCCTTCTGGCAAATTCCAAGCAAGCTATCATGCGCCATTTACTGAGGAGTGGCTTCCGTCTAGTCACTCTACCATAAAGGCCTGATTGGTGGAGTGCTGCAGAGATGGTTGTCCTTCTGGAAGGTTCTCCTGTCTCCACAGAGGAACTCTGGAGCGCTGTCAGAGTGACCATCGGGTTCTTGGTTACCTTTCTGACCAAGACCCTTCTTTCCCGATTGCTCAGTTTGGCTAGGTGGCCAGCTCTAGGAAGAGTCTTGGTAGTTCCAAACTTTTTACATTTAAGAATGATGGAGGCCACTTTCTTCTTGGGGACCTTCAATGCTGCAAAAATGTTTTGGTACCCTTCCACAGATCTGTGCTTTGACACAATCCTGTCTCGGCGCTCTACGGACAATTCCTTCGACCTCATGGCTTGGTTTTTGCTGTTAACTGTGGGACCTTATAAAGACAGGTGTGTGCCTTTCCAAATCATGTCCAACCAATTGAATTTACCACAGGTGGACTCCAATCAAGTTGTAGAAACATCTCAAGGATGATCAATGGAAACAGGATGCACCTGAACTCAATTTTGAGCAAAGGGTCTGAATAGTTATGTAAATAAGGTATTTATGTTTTTGAATTTTTTATAAATTTGCAAAAATGTCTAAAAACCTGTTTTCACTTTGTCATTGTGGGGTATTGTGTGTAGATTGGTGAGGGGAAAAACACAATTGGATCCATTTTAGAATAAGGCTGTAACGTAACAAAATGTAGAAAAAGGAAGTGGTCTGAAGACTTTACAAATTCATTGATCTCACAGTTAAATGACGTTGTTCAGCCAGGTGTGCTAGAGAGGAACAGCTTCTGTAGACGAAACACCATACATCAGGCACACTGTCAGCTACCATTATTACTGCTGTCCAGTAGTCTTTGTGTTCATCATTACTATTGTCCAGTAGTCTTGGTGTTCATTACTATTGTCCAGTAGTCTTTGTGTTCATCATTACTACTGCTGTCCAGTAGTCTTTGTGTTCATCATTACTACTGCTGTCCAGTAATCTTTGTGTTCATCATTACTACTGCTGTCCAGTAGTCTTTGTGTTCATCATTACTACTGCTGTCCAGTAGTCTTTGTGTTCATCATTACTACTGCTGTCCAGTAGTCTTTGTGTTCATCATTACTATTGTCCAGTAGTCTTTGTGTTCATCATTACTACTGCTGTCCAGTAGTCTTTGTGTTCATCATTACTACTGCTGTCCAGTAGTCTTTGTGTTCATCATTACTACTGCTGTCCAGTAGTCTTTGTGTTCATCATTACTACTGCTGTCCAGTAGTCTTTGTGTTCATCATTACTACTGCTGTCCAGTAGTCTTTGTGTTCATCATTACTACTGCTGTCCAGTAGTCTTTGTGTTCATCATTACTACTGCTGTCCAGTAGTCTTTGTGTTCATCACTACTATTGTCCAGTAGTCTTTGTGTTCATCATTACTACTGCTGTCCAGTAGTCTTTGTGTTCATCATTACTACTGCTGTCCAGTAGTCTTTGTGTTCATCATTACTACTGCTGTCCAGTAGTCTTTGTGTTCATCATTACTACTGCTGTCCAGTAGTCTTTGTGTTCATCATTACTACTGCTGTCCAGTAGTCTTTGTGTTCATCATTACTATTGTCCAGTAGTCTTTGTGTTCATCATTACTACTGCTGTCCAGTAGTCTTTGTGTTCATCATTACTACTGCTGTCCAGTAGTCTTTGTGTTCATCATTACTACTGCTGTCCAGTAGTCTTTGTGTTCATCATTACTACTGCTGTCCAGTAGTCTTTGTGTTCATCATTACTACTGCTGTCCAGTAGTCTTTGTGTTCATCATTACTACTGCTGTCCAGTAGTCTTTGTGTTCATCACTACTATTGTCCAGTAGTCTTTGTGTTCATCATTACTACTGCTGTCCAGTAGTCTTTGTGTTCATCATTACTACTGCTGTCCAGTAGTCTTTGTGTTCATCATTACTACTGCTGTCCAGTAGTCTTTGTTTTCATCGTTTACATACCAAATACACTCATGTCAGATAAGAGAGGCAAAACGTTAATTTGTTTTCAAACTAGTTACAAAGACACGCACACCCACAGAACAACATGGCTTAGCTCCAGACTAAATAGTTTATATTAGGATAGGCTTGGAAATGGTGTCAGAGAGACTGTATCCCCCCACGCACACCCAGAGGAGCATCACCAGAAGCATGGGTGAGCCATCTACACCACAGACAGGAAGATATATGCAGGGCCAAACACACACAGTGAGAAACAGATAGACACACACACACAGACGGTTCATTATAACTTGCTGTTTGAACAGGTGTCTGGCTGACAAGAGACAGTGTTGTGTGTGTGAGTGAGATGAGTCAGTGAGACATCACTCTCCACCCGAACCTGTGAAAGCCGATTCTTTCTAAAGCTGCTTGTCCAAAACATCACTGTCTTAGCTAACCGGAGGACACCATGCTTTAGGCTTCTTCTCCTCGCTCTGTTCAAATGACTAAGACAACACACGCACTAAAGGACCTAACAAGGGGAAGTACTGGGAGAGATCACTTTCTAACATTTAAATGCTAATGGATTTATTTTATTATCAGCATCCAGGAAGTGCATTCCCCTGCCATGTGCTTTACAAAGACAACGGAGACACAGTTGAAGTTGGAAGTTTACATACACCTTAGCCAAATACATTTAAACTCAGCTGTTCACAAATCCTGACATTTAATCCTAGTAAAAATTCCCTGTTTGAGGTCAGTTAGGATCACCACTTTATATTAAGAATGTGAAATGTCAGCATAATAGTTGAGAGAATGATTTATTTCAGCTTTTATTTCTTTCATCACATTCCCAGTGGGTCAGATGTTTACGTACACTCAATTAGTATTTGGTAGCATTGTCTTTAAATTGTTTATCTTGGGTCAAACGTTTTTGGTAGCCTTCCACAAGCTTCCCACAATAAGTTGGGTGAAATTTGGCCCATTCCTCCTGACAGAACTGTTGTAACTGAGTCAGGTTTGTAGGCCTCCTTGCTCACGCACGCTTTTTCAGTTCTGCCCACACATCTTCTATAGGATTGAGGTCAGAGCTTTGTGATGGTCCCTCCAATACCTCAACTTTGTTGTCCTTAAGCCATTTTGCCACAACTTTGGAAGTATGCTTGGGGTCATTGTCCATTTGGAAGACCCATTTGCGACCAAGCTTTAACATCCTGACTGATGTCTTGAGATGTTGCTTCAATATATCCACATAATTTTCCATCGTCTTGATGCCACCTATTTTGGTAGGTTCACCCGACTGTAACAGTATAACTTTAGACCGTCCCCTCGCCCATACCCGGCTGCGAACCAGGGACCCTCTGCACACATCAACAACAGTCACCCACGAAGCATCGTCACCCATCGCTCCACAAAAGCCGCGGCCCTTGCAGAGCAAGGGGAACTACTACTTCAAGGTCTCAGAGCAAGTGACGTCACCGATTGAAACGCTATTTAGCGCGCACCGCTAACTAAGCTAGCCGTTTCACATCCGTTACACGAACAACATGAAGCTGTCACCCCCTTGCTTCACGGTTGGGATGGTATTCTTCAGCTTGCAAGCCGCCACCCTTTGTCCTCCAACCATAACGATGGTCATTATGGAAGCTAATCATAGAGCTACTATATATATACAAAGGTATGTGGACACCCCTTCAAATGAATGGATTTGGCTATTTCGAGCTACCCTTTGCTGACAGGTGTATATAATTTAGCATACAGCCATGCAGTCTCCATAGACAAACATTGACAGTAGAATGGCCTGTACTGAAGAGCTCAGTGACTTTCAACGTGGCACCATCATAGGATGTCACCTTTCCAACAAGTCAGTTCGTCAAATTTTTGCCCTGATAGAGCTGCCCCAGTCAACTGTAAGTGCTGTTATTGTGAAGCGGAAATGTCTCGGAGCAACAACGGCTCATCTGCGAATTGGTAGGCCACACAAGCTCACAGAACGAGACCACCGTGTGCTGAAGCGTGTAAAAAACTTCTGTCCTCGGTTACAACACTCACTACTGAGTTCCAAACTGCCTCTGGAAGCAATGCCAGCACAATAACTGTTAGTCGGGAGCTTCATGAAATGGGTTTCCATGGCCGAGCAGTCGCACACATGTGTAAGATCACCATGTGCAATGCCAACCGTCGGCTTAAATGGTGTAAAGCTCGCTACCAATGGGCTCTGGAGCAGTGGAAACACGTTCTCTGGAGTGATGATTCACGCTTTATCATCTGGAAGTCTGACGGACAAATCTGGGTTTGGCGGATGCCAGAACGCTACCTGCCCGAATGCATAGTGCCAACTGTAAAGTTTGGTGGAGGAAGAATATTGGTCTGGGGCTGTTTTTCATGGTTCGAGCTAGGTCCCTTAGTTCCAGTGAAGGGAAATCTTTATGCTACAGCATACAATGACATGCTAAATGACTCTGTGCTTCCAACTTTGTGGCAACAGTTTGGGGAAGGCCCTTTCCTGTTTCAGCATGACAATGCCAACATGCACAAAGCGAGGTCCATACAAAAATTGTTTTTTGAGATTGGTGTGGAAGAACTTGACTGGCCTGCACAGAGCCCTCAACCCAACCGAATGCCTTTGGGATGAATTGGAACTCCAACAGCGAGCCAGGGCTAATCACCCAACATCAGTGCCTGACCTCACCAATGCTCTTGTGGCTGAATGGAAGCAAGTCCCATTAGCAATGTTCTAACATCTAGTGGAAAACCTTTCCAGAAGAGTGGAGGCTGTTAATAGCACCAAAGGGGGACCAACTCCATATTAATGCCCATGGTTTTGAAATGAGATGTTCGATGAGCAGGTGTCCACATACTTTTGGTCATGTATTGTATGTGTCTAAGGGTAACTTCTACCTATTGTCTTTAGAACAGCTTATTAAACAAACGTGGCATGTTCAGAAACCTTTAAATGGACCATTGGAAGTTCTGCATCATGAGCTCTTTCCTTCTTGACCCTTTAGTTAGTCAGGGCCAAACCCTAACAAGAGTAGGGCTGGCACAATTATTGTATAATCATGTAACTGACAATTATGGACAGTAACCATGAACTAAAATAAAGTATTGTCCTAATACATTTATTTTAGGAGAAGGGAGGATTCAATTTATATTCAAGCAGATATACAGTATGTACAATACAATTTCAAATATTTCACTGAGTTACAGTTCATATAAGAAAATCAGTCAATTGAAATAAATAAATTAGGCCCTATTCTATGGATTTCACAACTGGGCAGGGGTGCAGACATGGGTGGGCCTTGTAGGGCATAGGCCCACCCATTCCGGAGCCAGGCTCAGCCAAACAGATTAGTTTTCCCCATAAAAGGGCTTTATTACAGACAGAAATGCTCCTCAGCACTGGTCCCCCCCTCAGGCAATTCCGCAGGTGAAGAAGCTTGTTGTGGAGGTCCTGGTCTGGCTTGGTTACACGTGGTCTGGGGTTGTGAGGCCAGTTGGACGTACTGACAAATTCTCTAAAACGACACTGAAGGCAGCTTATGGTAGAGAAATTAATATTCAATTGTCTAACAGCAGCTCTGGTGGACATTCCCTGCAGTCAGCATGATAATTGCACGCTCCCTCAAAACTTGAGTCATCTGTGGAATTGCATTGTGACAAAACTGCACATTTTGAAGTGGCCTTTTATTGTCCCCAGCACAAGGTACACATGGGTAATGATCATACTGTGTAATTAGCTTATTAATATGTCACATCTGTCAGGTGGACAGATTATCTTGGCAAAGGAGAAAAACTCACTAACAGGGAAGTAAACAAATTTGTGCACAACATGAGAGAAATAATCATTTTTTAAAGAAACATTTCTCAAATTTTTTATTTCAGCTCATGAAACATGAGGCCACACGTTTATGTGTGTGTTCAGTGGTTACCCAATAGCAGTTTTACAAGAAATGGGTAATGTTGGTAATAATTTTAAGAGCAGCACGGCATGGTCGGGAGGAGAACCTTACATTTTACAAAAGATGCATGCGGTCAAAATCATTTATTTTTTTGACACAAGTGTGTTGTATTCATGGTCATAGACAATGTTTAAAAATTACAAGCTCAAAACTTATTTCAACAAAAATGACAACTGTGGCTATTTCCATGACATTTAATCGTTACCCAACATTCCATAATAGTCCCTAAACATGAAGACTGTGTGTAAACCATGCCAATAGGAGATTCTCATGAAATTCCATTATGTATACATAGTTCTGGAGTTTGGATTTGGCCGTTAATGCATGGGAATCCATTTCCTTTGTGTAAGCCTGTTGGTCTCTGCTTCAGCCAACCTGTCCTGTCTAAACCTTTGTGGACTTGTTAATACTGGGACAGTCAGGTAGCTAGTCTAGGTAAAACAAGGGTGTGACTCTAAACCGACAGAAAATGTAAGTGTGTTATCCCATCCAAGAATTTGATCTACTCAAAACAAAAATACGTGAGATCTGGGAAAACAACATTTCCTTACATCAGTACCAATCAGAAGACAGGATGGAGTTTATTGGCCAATGAAATGGCAATTATTTCTAGAAGTCAATCATGTCGCTTTGGATCTAGAACAGTGGTGTCAGCCAACTAAAAGGTAGTTCTTTGTGTTCCAGAATCAATACAAAAATAACTCTCAATAGGTCCTCAGAATAGAGCTAACGTACGTAACAAAATACTGGCAGCAATAAATTAAGTCTATTTCAGCATTTTACATCTAATCTGATCCGATTAAAAAAAAGTGTCATTTAAATTCACATATATAGTATGCAACCATTTTGAGAGCAATTCCTGATTTCAAACCTTGAGAGGACTCCCTTTGTGTCTCTACCAGTACTGAAGCGAAAAGGTAGAAGTTGCTCCTAACCATTGGTCTAGGATTAGATATTATTTTATACCCTCAACAGTTAAGACAATGATCTGGGGTTAAGGCCAACTTGTACCTGAAGCCTTTTAACTATTGCCTGGGTTTACAAAGCAACACTAACGCCCCCTAAAGGCAGACTGTCACTCACTATTACTACAGCTCTATTAAGAGAAGCACAGTGGCCCCTGGTGGGGTTTACAGTGAACAACATTCTCATCCACATACAGTTAAACTAAATAATTCACTTTACAGGTACTCTGCAATATAACATCATACAAAGCTGGGACACTTCCTGCTTACACACATCAACAACAACCTAATCAAAATCTAATGGCTCTTTTAATATGCACCTTAATAAGGGAATTTTGTTCATTTCTATCTGCAGAAATTGGCCCAGGTGTTTAGAATTAAGTTATATTGCTGAGTCTACCTTTAACACGGACAGTTAGGACAGCGGTTGTCAAATTCATCACAACAATACGTATGAAAGGGATTGGAAACTCATTAGCAAAATATTTAACAAAACTCACTGGAGACTAGCAAAACAGAATCAACAATGGTTCTGGTTAGCATTTATGTGCGTTGATAAAGTAGTGTCAATATATGACATTCACTTTCATAGGAAATTGTAAAATTTCATTTGCAAACAGTTTAGCAGGGATGTTATTAGTTGAACCACATCTGGAAGACTCTTTCTTATTGGCTGTCTGAACGGGGTAAAGAGGGCATTGGTTGGTTTATGTGCGTATCGATTCTTCCTCTCAATTCTTCCTTGCTCTGAACACCTGCTTGCTCCAAAAGGCAAAGGAAGGGGGTTGATAAAGAGAAAACGGAAGAGATCGCAAAGAGAGATGGCTGAATGAAGAGGATTTTTTCTTCTCTACTTCTCTCCCTCCCTCCTCTGCGCTATCCTCTTCTCGTGCTGGTGCTTGGTGATTCCGTACTTGAAGAACTCATAGACAGACCAGCTGATGGCTGTGGAGGGCATCTGATAGATCACCCTGGCCTGGACTCCTTTAAAGAACCCAGGCAGGCCACCCAGCCTGTACACTGTCCGGAAGGCATGGGCCAGGCCTGTGATGTGTCTGTGTGTCCCATGACCTCCACCCTGACCTGCAGCGGGGAGCCCCACCAGGGACTCCTGGGTGTTGAGCAAGGTCTTGCAGACATCCAGAGGGGTGGTGGCTGCAGCAGCGATGGCCCCGGCCAGGGCTCCAGACACCATGTGTGAGGAGGGGTTGTACTGTCTGTGGGGGTTGAGGAGCTCCTGGAGGGACTCGTAGGTCATGAAGTGGAGCACCTGGAAAGGCACGTTCATGGTGAGCTGAGTGGTGTAGGAGCGGTAAAAGGCTGCGGCGCCCTCGCTCTGCCACACGGCACGCACACAGTCCATCACGCCGCGGTACGGAGAGTTATACATCTGCAAACGCTGCTTCACCACTGGGCAGGGAGGGAGAAAAACAGATAGGAATAGCCAGAATAGAGCATAAGAAAGAGAATGCAGGCAGTAGAGGAATGGGGGAAAGCGAGCGATGAGAGCAGTATAAAGGAAAAAATAAGGGATAGTGAGGCAGAGAGGAAGGAAGGGATGGATAGGTGAGTGAAGAGGAGTAGTAGAGGGGAGGATTGGAGGGATGCCAGATGTGTTTCCATCATTAGGGACCAGGAACATAGCCCGGAGGATAAAAAAGAAAGACAAATTATTGACCAGATATGATTTTTTTTGAAAATGCAGTCATAACATCCTCCAAGGCTGAGGAGGGCATTAGGATGTTCAGATTAATTAAGATATTAACATAGATTTTTATTTAGACTGCTGAAGTGACCCAGGCGTTACCTTGGAATCGGAGACTAGCACCTATGTCCCTCGCCTCCACCCTACACAGCTGCCTGAGGATCACCTGTCCAGGCATTTCAGTGGAAGGATACCCATCAAAGTCTGCTGTAGTCTACAGACGGTGGTTAAGTTCATTACAAAGGCGACAGGACCCAAGGCAGCATCTTTCTCCACGTCTCCCCCCTCCCTCCCTCTCAACCCAGCTCGCTCCCTCAATCTCTATCCCAGTCTCTAATCCCATTTCATTCTGGGCCTTGCTCCTCCCCACCACCCTACCCTCTTTCTCTGTCTCCCCCTCCCCCTCCACCTTGCCCTCCCCTCCCTAGCGAGCAGTGCAGAGTAAACAGGCTAGGCCTTTGAGGAGGCCCTAGGAGCTACAGAGGGAGCTCTGCTATAGCCATTTATCTACAGCAAATAACATTTGTCACCTTAATACATGTCATGTGTGAGATCAAGAAAGCAGGTTTAAGAAAGGGAAAGATACTTATAGATGGATAGATTTACCTTCAGATGGGTTCATGGCTGCGTCGTGAAGCAATGTGGACACACACCCCGCCGCACCTGTAACACATACACACTCAATGGTTAAAACACACAGAGAGAAACAGACACAGAGCGAAAGACAGAGACACAGAGCGAGAGACACAGAGAGAAAGAGAGAGAGAGAGAGACAGAAGACCAGAGATATAAAAATGAGAAAAATTGCAGAAGGAAAGAGTAGAGGATAGGGAGAGAAGGAAAGACGAGGAGAGAGGGGTGAGGAGAGGCCAGATGACAGAAAATGCTCTAGCTCTCCCTAGCGGTAAAACAGGCCATCACCACTCCTGCTGGACCAGAGTCAAACATCCCTTCCTCTACTGGGCAGGTCTTACCCTGCCTCTCCCCCGACCTGGAAACCAGGGAGGAGGGAAGAGAAGAGACAGTCAGCTGACCTGGGAAGAAGGGAAGAGAAAGAAAGAGCAGAGAACAGATACAGAGATAAAAAGAGCAAGTATCTCTAGTACCAGCTTCGTCTGAGCAAAATTAAATATGTTCTTGTCATGCAAATTAGGGATGTGCAAGGTTATTTGAATATTCAAATGTCGGAACGGACGTTAGTATTTTCTCATTTAAATTAAAATAGCCAACACTCACCGGACAGTTTTAGGTACACCACCACTTTCAAGAAAATGGGTCGCTCCTAAAGACTGAGTCACATGATCAATGGCTTGTTTTATAAAGCAGGCAGACAGGCAGAGGCATTCAGTCACTGTTCGATTGAACGTTAGCATAGGCAAAACGAGTGACCGAAGCGATTTTGAGTTTTGGTGGAATGATCGTCGGTGCCAGGCACGCTGGATCTAGTATCTCAGAAAAGACTACCACCTGGGCATTTCACGGACGGTAGTGTCTAGGGTTTACCAAGAATGTTGCATAAAAAAAAAAACATCCAGTAAGCGGCAGTCTTCTGGGCGATGAGAGAGGTACAGTTGAAGTCGGAGGTTTACATACACCTTAGACAAATACATTCAAACTCAGTTTCACAATTCCTGACATTTACTCTGAGTAAAAATTCCCTATCTTAGGTCAGTTAGGATCACCACTTTATTTTAAGAATGAAATGCCTGAATAATAGTAGAGAGAATGATTTATTTAAGCTTTTATTTCTTTCATCAGATTCCCAAAGGGTCAGAAGTTTACATACGCTCAATTAGTATTTGGTAGCATTGCCTTTAAATTGTTTAACTTGGGTCAAATGTTTTTGGTAGCCTTCCACAAGCTTCCCACAATAAATTGGATTAATTTTGGCCCATTCCTCCTGTCAGAGCTGGTGTAACAGAGTCAGGTTTGTAAGGCCTCCTTGCTCACACACGCTTTTTCAGTTCTGCCTACAAATGTTCTATACGATTGAGGTCAGGGCTTTGTGATGGCCACTCCAATACCTTGACTTTGTTGTCCTTAAGCCATTTTGCCACAACTTTGGAAGTATGCTTGGGGTCATTTTCCATTTGGAAGACCCATTTGCGACCAAGCTTTAACTTCCTGACTGATGTCTTGAGATATTGCTTCAACATATTCACATCATTTTCTATCCCCATGATGCCATCAATTTTGTGAAGTGCACCAGACCCTCCTGCAGCAAAGCACCCCCACAACATGAAGCTGCCACCCCCGTGCCTCATGGTTTTGATAGTGTTCTTCGGCTTGCAAGCCTCCCTCTTTGTCCTCCAAACATAACGATGGTCTTTATGGCAAACAGTTCTATTTTTGTTTCATCAGACCAGAGGACATTTCTCCAAAAAGTACGATCTTTGTCCCTATGTGCAGTTGTAAACCGTAGTCTGGCTTTTTTATGGCGGTTTTGGAGCAGCGGCTTCTTCCTTGCTGAGCGGCCTTTCATGTTGTCGATATAGGACTCGTTTTCTGTGGATATAGATGCTGGAGTAAACAGGTACAAAGGTATCTTCACAAGGTCCTTTGCTGTTGTTCTGGGATTGATTAGCACTTTTCACACCAATAGATGTTAATCTCTAGGAGACAGAACACGTCTCCTTCCTGAGCGGAATGATGGCTGCGTGGTCCCATGGTGTTGATACTTGCGTACCATAGTTTTTACAGATCAACGTGGTACTTTTAGCCATTTGGAAATTGCTCCCAAGGATGAACCAGACTGTCAGAAGCTTCTAAAGTCATGACATATTTTTCTGGGATTTTCCAAGCTGTTTAAAAAGGCACAGTCATCTTAGTGCATGCAAACTTCTGGACCACTGGAATTGTGATACAGTGAGTTAAAAGTGAAATAATTAGTCTAAACAATTGTTGGAAAAATTACTTGTGTCATGCACAAAGTAGATGTCCTAACCCACTTGCCAAAACTATAGTTTGTTAACAAGACATTGTAGAGTGGTTGAAAAACAAGTTTTAAATGACTCCAACCTAAGTGTATGTAAACTTCCAACTTGCATTTTATCAATGGTAATTTGAATACTGTGATGAGATCCAGCGCTCATTGTCATGCCAATCACCTTCCGCCATCACCTCATGTTTTAGCATGATAATGACACAAGCAAGGATCTGTACAAAATTCCTGGAAGCTGAAAATGCCCCAGTTCTTCCATGGCCTGCATACTATACTCACTAGACATGTTACCCATTGAGCATGTTTGGGATGCTCTAGTCTAGAATGACGCGTACAACAGCATGTTCCAGTACCCAGCAACTTCGCACAGCCATTGAAGAGGAGTGGGACAACATTCCACAAGCCACAATCAACAGCCTGAAACTCTGTGTGAAGGAGATGTGTTGCGCTGCATGAGGCAAAATGGTGGTCACACCAGATGCTGACAGGTTCTGATTCACACCCCTATCTTTTTTGAAAGACATCTGTGACCAACAGACGCATATCTTTATTCCCAGTCATGTGATATCCATAGATTTAGGCCAAATTTATTTCAATTGGCCGATTTCCTTATATGAACTTATAATTGTTGCGTTTATATTTGTTCAATATAATAAAATCAACTTTTCAATGTTGTTTCATTGACATGCACCCTTCACGTGTGTGGCTTGTTTATGTTGGCCAATCAAAGTTTATGCAATGCAATGAGTACACTAACGCAATGCAAGTTGGGAAAAAAATACGGAATTAAAAGTGAGACTGAGTAGACTACAACGAGCAACCAACAAGTAGGCTGTTTTATCTGAATGGGGTTGGGGAGAAAGTGCAGCATGTGGCCTCAATTAGCCTAGCCAGCTATAGTCAAGATAATTGTTGATGAAGCACCGTAGCATGGACCTGGACACCGTAGCATGGCATGTAGTCAGTCAGAGGCCCTGGTCTATTTGTGGACCTGGCTGACTCTGCAGAACTCTGACCTCAGAGAGCATACAGACAATGTCAGATCAGCTCCATGGCCAGAAAGATATCCCTCTTACTACCCTGCTGGGACGGAATTAGCCCCGGCCAACAGCTGATCCACCACCTGAGTGGCTGGTGATGTTTATTACACTGACAGGTGGCCCAACAAGTTAGATTCAGTCAAATCAAATGTATTTATAAATCCCTTTTTACATCGGTAGTTGTCACAAAGTGCTACACAGAAACCCAGCCTAAAACCCCAAAGAGTAATAAGCAATGGAGAAGCACAGTGGCTAGGAAAAACTCCCTAGAGGGCAGGAGCCTAGGAAGAAACCTAGAGAGGAACCAGGTTCTTAGGGCCTGCTTACTGTACTGGGTATGAGAGAGCCTAAAGTATAGCGCAAGCATTTGTCCCCTCTACTGTCCAGGGGATGGGGGTATTAAGGGTGTGGCACCACCACTCTGCTCCAGCTGTTAGAACTGGCAGGCTGACTGACCCACACACATAACTCAGTGTCTGTGAGACCAAGGTTCATCTAGGTTAGTCCGAGCAGCATCCACTTAGTGTCCAGGGGAGAAGGGGGTCTTCTTGCCCTATCTCTCTGTAGTGTGTAACAGAGATTATCTCTACAGGACTACAGCAACATAGCTGTAAAAATACAGCAAAATAGTTTAATTGAATCTTCACTACTTGCTTGAGTTGCTAAAAACAGAATATTGGAAAAACCAAATGAACTGCTAGCATTTACTAGAAAAAACAATGTCATATAGTTATATTTCCAGGAAGTCAACGAGCAATCCAAAGAGTGGTTGCAGAGAAGTACAGGTGTGCGCATGTGTTAGTGTGTGTTTTGAATGTGTGTGTGTGTGTGTGTATCTTTCTGGTATACCGTTGGCCAGATGGCTGTTAGCCCCGGGGTGGACGATGTCACCCAGACTCTTCTTCAGTTTCTCGTAGCAGGCGAAGTAGAGGGCGTGCGCCGGACCCGCCCCCACGGCTGTGGCATTCAGCCCTCTTATTGGTCGCCAGACACCCTCGGTGGTTATGATTCGCCGAAGACCATCCATCACATTCCGGTAACGGGCAGCAGGCTCAGGCTGTAGGCTCTGCATACGCGTCTACACAGGGAAGAGAGGTGAGAGGTCACGCGTCTACACAGGGAAGAGAGGTTAGAGGTCACACGCCTACTGGTTACCCTATTCATAACCTAACCATAAACTTCCCGCCATACCTAACCTTACTGCAACCATAACATTTAACTTGAAATTTGAGAACTACCATGTTAACAACCAATGAAATCTGAGCAGGGGTGGGATGAATACACTGCTAACCAATCAAAACACAGGAAGTAATAGTCAGTGCTTTTGCCTTCCACCCGCTAAATATTTTGAAAATGTTGAGTAGTCATGCCCACGCCCAGTTGAATAGAAGGAAGTGTTGAATAACGAGACCCAGGGTAAGCATCTGTCCCACCAGCAACACTCAAACAACCAGACTCCACACACAAACACAATCCTTATCGTTGGGCCAGTGTCAGGATTCATCCTCTCACAGTAAGTTTAGTGCTGTGAGAGGCAGAGGGTCTTCTAATAATGACCACATCACCACAAGCAAAGGAAGCCCTTGGCTCCCACATGCAGATTGTTTTCTGCACTGGTGTGTGCACGCTTTCCAGGATATGTAAACAGGGCCTCGGGCCACAGTTATAGGCTGTGTGGAATTCTAGCCCTGTAAGAGATTTACATGCATCTTCACAGATTGCTGCCATCTTGAAAAGGTCTTTCCTGCGATATATTTGATGTCAACGTCACAATGTGACTAGTCTGTGAATAAAAGTTAAATTAAATGAAAACAGTTCCTTCGGCCCTGACACAGGTATATACTGTACCAGTCAAAAGTTTGGACACACTTACTCACTTACTTCAAGGGTTTTTCATTATTTTTGCTGTTTTCTACATTGTAGAATAGCAGTGAAGACATCAACACTATGCAATAACACAGCCCTGACAACAACAAAAAAGTGTTAAACAAATCAAAATATATTTTACATTTTAGATTCTTCAAAGCAGCCACCTTTGCCTTGAGAGCTTTGCACACTCTTGGCATTCACTCAACCAGCTTCACCTGGAATGCTTTCCCAACCGTACTGAAGGAGTACCCACATATGCTGAGCACTTGTTGGCTACTTTTCCTTCACTCTGCAGTCCAACTCATCCCAAACCATCTCAATTGGGTTGAGGTCAGGTGAATGTGGAGGCCAGGTCATCTGACGCGGCACTCCATCATTCTCCTTCTTGGTTAAATAGCCCTTACACAGCCTAAAGATGTGTTGGGTCATTGTCTTGTTGAAAAACGAATGATAGTGTGACTAAGTGCAAACCAGATGTGATGGTGTATCGCTGCAGAGTGCATGCTGGTTAAGTGTGCCTTGAATTCTAAATAAATCACTGAGTGTCACGAGCAAAGCACCTACACCATGCTTCATGGTGGGACCTACACATGCGGAGATCATCCATTACCCTACTCTGCGTCTCACAAAGATACTGCGGTTGGAACCAAAAATCTCAAATTTGGACTCAACAGACCAAAGGATAGATTTCCACTGGTCTAATGTCCATTGCTCATGTTTCTTGGGCAAAGCAAGTCTTTTCTTATTGGTGTCCTTCAGTAGTGGTTTCTTAGCAGCAATTCGACCATGAAGGCCTGATTCACACAGTCTCCCCTGAACAGTTGGTGTTGAGATGTGTCTGTTACGTGAACTCTGTGATGCATTTAAACTCAGCGAAAAAAGAATGTTTCTTTTTCAGGACCCTGTCCTTCAAAGATAATTCGTAAAAATCGAATTAACTTCACAGATCTTCATTGTAAAAGGTTTAAACACTGTTTCCCATGCTTGTTCAATGAACCATAAACGATTAATGAACATGCACCGGTGGAACGGTCGTTAAGACACTAGCAGCTTAGAGACAGTAGGCAATTAAGGTCACAGTTATGAAAACTTAGGACACTAAAGAGGCCTTTCTACTGACTCTGAAAAACACCAAAAGAAAGACGCCCAGTGTTCCTGCTCATCTATGTGAACGTACCTTAGGCATGCTGCAAGGAGGCATGAGGACTGCAGATGTGGCCAGGGCAATAAATTGTATTGTCCGTACTGTGAGACACCTTAGACAGCGCTACAGGGAGACAGGATGGACAGCTGATCGTCCTTGTAGTGGCAGACCACGTGTAACAACACCTCACAGGATCGGTACATCCGAACATCACACCTGCGGGACAGGTACAGGATGGCAACAACAACTGCCTGAGTTACATCAGGAACACACAATCCCCCCATCAGTGGTCAGATTGTCCGGAAAAGGCTGAGAGAAACTGGACTGAGAGCTTGTAGGCCTGTTGTAAGGCAGGTCCTCACCAGACATCACCGGCAACAACGTCGCCTATGGGAACAAACCCATGGTCGCTGGACCAGACAGGACTGGCACAAAGTGCTCTTCACTGACGAGTCGCTGTTGGGTCTCACTAGGGGTGATGGTCGGATTTTCGTTTATCGTCAAAGGAATGAGCGTTACACCGAGGCCTGTACTCTGGAGCGGGATCGATTTGGAGGTGGAGGGGCCGTCATGGTCTGGGGAGGTATGTCACAGCATCATCGTACTGAGCTTGCTGTCAGTACAGACAATCTCAACGTTGTATTTTACAGGGAAGACATCCTCCTCCCTCATGTGGTACCCTTCCTGCAGGCTCATTCTGACATCACCCTCCAGCATGACAATGCCACCAGCCATACTTCTCGTTCTGTGGGTGATTTCCCGCAAGACAGGAATGTCAGTGTTCTCCCATGGCCAGCGAAGAGCCCGGATCTCAATCTCACTGAGCACGTCTGGGATCTGTTGGATCGGACGGTGAGGGCCATTCCCCCCAGAAATGTCTGGGAACTTGCAAGTGCCTTGGTGGAAGAGTGGGGTAACATCTCACAGCAAGAACTGGCATATCTGGTGCAGTCCATGAGGAGAAGATGCACTGCAGTACATAATGCAGCTCGTGCCCACACAAGATACTTCTGACTGTTACTTTTGATTTTGTATAGTGTATGTCTCAGTTGTTGAATGGTGTTATGTCCATACAAATATTTACACATGTTATGTTTGCTAAAAATAAACGCAGTTGACAATGAGAGGACCTTTCTTGTTTTGCTGAATTTATTTGGGCTTCAATTTCTGAGGCTGGAAACTCTAATGAACATATATTCTCTGCAACAGAGGTAACTCTGAGTCTTCCAGTTTCATCATAGCGCTTGATGGTTTTTGCAACTGCACTTGAAGAATGTTCTTGAAATTTTCCAGATTGACTGATCTTCGTGTCTTAAAGTAATGATGGACTGTTGTTTCTCTTTGCTTATTTAAGCTGTTCTTGCCATAATAGGTACTTGGTCTTTTACCAAATAGGGTTATCTTCTGTATACCACCCCTACTTTGTCACAACACAACTGATTGGCTCAAATGTAATTAAGGAAAGAAATTACAAATTCACTTAACAAGGCACACCTGTTAATTGAAATGTATTCCAGGTGACTACCTCATGAAGCTGGTTGAGAGAATTCCAAGTGTGCAAAACGCATCACCGGGGGCAAACTACCTGCCATCCAGGACACCTATAGCACCCGATGTCACAGGTAGGCTAAAAAGATCATCAAGGACAACAACCAACCGAGCGACTGCCTGTTCACTCTGCTACCATCCAAAGGCGAGGTCAATACAGGTGCATCAAAGCTGGGACTGAGAGACTGAAAAAAAACATATATCTCAAGGCCATCAGCACAACATAGCTTCAGAGTGTAAATCAGCTTGAAAGATGTGTCAGCATCAAGTAATAGTCTCTGGCCCCCTCCCAGTTAGGGGTAGTGATGAGCTCTACAGCAGAGTCTCACAACTCAATTGCTTGTTGAAAACTGTTTTCTGCCCCTCCCAAAAGATAGAATTTGTAGATAATTGGCCGTCTTTCTGGGACTCACCCACAAACAGGACCACACCTGCCTGCTGAGGAGTGACGGACTACATCCTAGCTGGAGGGGTGCTCTCATCTTATCTACGAACATAGACAGGGCTCTACCTCCTCTAGCTCCACAATGAGATAGCCAGCAGGCTGTCAGCCAGCCAGTTAGCCAGCAGGCTGTCAGCCAGCCAGTTAGCCAGCAGGCTGTCAGCCAGCCAGTTAGCCAGCAGGCTGTCAGCCAGCCAGTTAGCCAGCAGGCTGTCAGCCAGCCAGTTAGCCAGCAGGCTGTCAGCCAGCCAGTTAGCCAGCAGGCTGTCAGCCAGCCAGTTAGCCAGCAGGCTGTCAGCCAGCCAGTTAACCAGCAGGCTGTCAGCCAGCCTGTTAACCAGCATACATACACATATGCTACGGTCAAAAGACGCAAGCCTCCTTACTGTCCCTAGAACTTCTAAGCAAACAGCTGGAGGCAGGGCTTTCTCCTATAGAGCTCAATTCTTATGGAATGGTCTGCCTATCCATATGAAAGACGCAGACTCGGTCTCAACCTTTAAGTCTTTATTGAAGACTCATCTCTTCAGTTGGTCCTATGATTGAGTGTAGTCTGGCCCAGGAGTGTGAAGGTGAACGGAAAGGCACTGGAGCAACTAACCACTCTTGCTGTCTCTGCCTGGCCGTTTCCCATCTCTCCACTGGGATTCTCTGCCTCACACCCTATTACAGGGGCTGAGTTACTGGCTTACTGGTGCTTTTCCATGCTGTCCCTAGGAGGGGTGAGTCACTTGAGTGGGTTGAGTCACTGACGTGATCTTCCTGTCACTGCCGCCCCCCCTTGGGGGAGATCTTCGTGGGCTATACCCTGCCTTGTCTCAGGATGATAAGTCGGTGGTTGGAGATATCCCTCTCGTGGTGTGGGGGCTGTGCTTTGGAAAAGTGGGTGGGGTTATATCCTGCCTGTTTGGCCCCGTCCGGAGTATCGTCGGACGGGGCCACAGTGTTTATGCTGCAATAGTTTGTGTCAGGGGGCTAGGGTCAGTCTGTTATATCTGGAGTATTTACCCTGCCTTATCCAGTGTCCTGTTTGAATTTAAGTATGCTCTCTCTAATTCTCTCTCCTTCTTTCCCTCTCTCTGAGGACTTGAGCCCTAGGACCATGCCTCAGGACTACCTGGCCTGATAACTCCTTGCTGTCCCCAGTCCACCTGGTCGTGCTGCTGCTCCAGTTTCAACTGTTCTGCCTGCGGCTATGGAACCCTGACCCATTCACAGGACATGTTACCAGACCTGTTGTTTAAAACTCTAGAGACAGCAGGAGCGGTAGAGATACTCTGAATGATCGGCACAGCCAGAAGAGGACTGGCAACCCCTCATAGCCTGGTTCCTCTCTAGGTTTCTTCCTAGGTTCTGGCCATTCTATGGAGTTTTTCCTAGCCACCGTGCTTCTACACCTGTATTGCTTGCTGTTTGGGGTTTTAGGCTGGGTTTCTGTACAGCACTTTGTGACATCAGCTGATGTAAGAAGGGCTTCATAAATACATTTGATTGATTAACAGCCATCACTAACACAGAGAGGCTGCTGCCTACTACAGACTTGAAATCATTGGCCACTAACAAATGGATCACTTGTCACTTTTTAAATGACATTTTAATAATAATGTTTACATATCTTGCATTACTCATCTCATATGTATATACTGTATTTTATACCATCTATTGTATTTTACCTATGCCGGTCGGTCATTGCTCATCCATATATTTATGTGTATATATTCTTAATCCATCCCTTTACTTAGATTTGTGTGTATTGAGGTAGCTGTGGAATTGTTAGATTACTCATTAGATATTGCCGCACTGTTGGAACTAGAAGCACAAGAATTTTGCTACTCACAATAACATTTGCTAACCATGTGTATGTGACCAATAACATTTGATTTTAAGCTGTCATCAAGGCAAAGTGTGGATACTTTGAAGAATCTCAAAGATATTTGACTTGTTTAACACCTTTTTGGTTACTACATGATTCCATATGTTATTACATAGTGTTGTCTTCACTATTATTCTACAATGTAGAAAATAATAAATATAAAGAAAAACCCTTTAATGAGTGTCCAAACTTTTGACTGGTACTGTATATGGACACTCTTACTGACAGTTGTGGCTGCTTCGTGTGATGTATTGTTGTCTCTACCTTCTTGCCCTTTGTGCTGCTGCCATGTTGTGTTGCTACCATGCTATGTTGTCATGTGCTGCTGCCATGCTATGTTGTCTTTGGTCTCTCTTTATGTAGTCTCTCTATTGTCGTGATGTGCATTTTGTCCTATATTTTTAATCCCAGCAGGAGACCTTTTGGTAGGCTGTCATTGTAAATAATAATTTATTCTTAAATGACTTGCCTAGTTATATAACAGTTAAATAAATAAAAATGTAGCCAATGGTATGGTTTTGTATTACAAAGACCTTGCCTGGAAAGAGCATGTCACATCTCAACCTTCGGATTGAGTGTAAACAACAAGTTACGACATTATCTCTACTGTGCAATCTGTCACAACCCCTGCAAGGTATTTTACAAGGATTTTTAGCTGTGTTTGTGTACATGCTAGTCCACTGGGGTCAGCTGTCAGCTTGAGCTAGGTCTTCTCCATCTGTACAGATCTGTTAATGTGTTTAAAAGTAGGGCCAGTTAATGCCATGTTTGACAGGTGACATGATTTATAGATCAGCGAGTCTGTGTAGCATCTAGCTCAGGCTGCCCTTCCTCAGCAGGCAGACAATTTCACTGTCTGGGCTGCACCTCAAAAGATACATCCTCGCCTCCTCTCCGTCTGTCCGGATCTGAAAACACAGTATATGTGAAAGCAACATGGTGGCTGGATGCACACTGGGAACATGCTTTGTTTCAACTGTTCTTTCTTGTCATTGAAAAAAGAGGAGACAGGGAGAGGAAGCCACATCTGACTATTGAGACACAGCCCAAGTTGTTTGAGCAGCACCTGGAGCAGAGGTGGGAACTACAGCTGGGAAAGAAGATGAATCTCTGCTTTGTTCTGAGAGCTCTGCTCTCCCACCTGACACAAACAGTTGACTCCTCTCCCCACCTACCATACCACTCTTACGCTGTTGATCTGTCTCTGCATAGCAGTAAACAATCATTTCAATCAAGGACCAACTCATGACTATCTCTACAGCAGGCCTCTCCAACCCTGGTCCTGGAGAACTACCATCCTGTAAATTCACTCCAACCCTAATCTAGCACACCCGATTCTAATAATTAGCTGGTTGATAAGGTGAAACAGGTTAGTTACAACTGGGGTTGGAGCAAAACAATACACTAGGGTAGCTCTTCAGGAACATGGTTGGAGACCCCTGCTCTACAGGGACCACAAGATGGGAAGAAACCAGACATGGTAAAGGGCTGTAGCACATGAGCCATGCCAGAGTAGATCTTAATCATTGAGTGGGCCTGTCAAAACTGCACAGGCCAATGTCATTTATCATCTCTTGTTTACATAACACCAGAGTCATCCCAGCTAAGTACATAATCCAAAACTAATTTATGATAACACACCTTTTCTTAAAATGTGTGCAGTGGTAAAGCCAACTTGTCAACCAGAATTAGCACAAAATAGTAGCATTGTACTCTTAATCCCAGAACATCTAGCCCTGTATTTTCCGTAAACAATAAACAGTTCCACCCCACCTAAATCCTGCTAGCCAGGCAGCAGATAACATTGCCTTAGACGACCACACCAGCGTTAATGCATTCTCTCCCTAGTTAAAAGCTACTTGTAGCTCGGCTATGTTTTTGGTGCTGCAAAGTGTAGACTATTTTGACAGAAAGTGGTTTCTCTCACCAATGGGTTCTCTTCTTGAATAGGGTGAACGTTCGGGAAATACAGGGAAGTAAGTTAATAGTAGTATGTACTAGTATGTAAATAGCGCTATCCCGACTATCAATGCGCTGTACATTGGTATGCCTTGACTTGTATGTACAGGAGGGGAACACGTGCTGCTTCGTGCTAACTCTGTCTCCTTCCCCAAAGCAAATAACACAACTTCTCGTTTCATTTTAGAAGTATCAAAATAGCTTCCAAAATCTGCTCATGAAAATACGGAATAAAGTCATTAGCGAACATTCATTGTCAAACTGATAAGCCTAACCTATTTTCTAGCAGGCGCTAGCTCGCTTCCTACTAGCTAATCAACATTGACCCCCAGGCTCGAGCTGATGCACAGGCCGAGCTGGTTGGTAAGTTAGTTAGCTAACGTTAGCTGAAATTGCTTTTTAACTCAGCAGATGATGCTAACAACTGCAACACACACTGTTTACTAAAAGTTTTCATATTAACTCCAATTAAATCCTGTACGCCAGTTATTAACCTACTACAGAAATTATGCCGACTAAATCATTCGCATTGGATGAGAGTTTATTAGCATGTTAAATTAGTTTCCTAGCTGAAATGCAAGCCTGTCCGGATCGACCTTGCCTCGTCGGTGTGGTGACCTGCCAAACTTATTGACAAGTTGAAGCCACATGTCATGACGAGCCAAAGGAATGTCCAACCCTCATGTGCCCAGTTTCCAATATCAGTCAGTTCCAATTAGTTTGCGTTTAAACGTTAGCCCAGCATAGCCTACCACGTTACCTTGACACAGTCGATGGGGAACATCAGGCAATGCTCCATGATCCCAGCCACTGCTCCTGCAACCATGTGGGTGCTGGTCGAAGCGCCCTGCGGCAAACCTTCATAGTCGGGTTCCGAAGTATCTGCTAACGTTACTTCAGGGGCCCCACCACTGAACTGAATTACAGTCTTGATCTCGGTCTCGCCTCCGATCCTGGGAGACAAACTCCCAACGAGGCTCTCCGATACTCCCCAGATCCTTCCCCCGAGCCATCGGACCTCTGCGCCGGCTGAGGCTCCAGCAACCCCGGCGTCCCCGCCTGCTCTCTCTGCTGTCATCCGACGTCTTCTCAAGAAACCATCCGCTTCCATTGGAAAGCTGATGTGCAGTCTTTATGTCCAAATGGCACTCCGTTTAAAGCTATTTCGTGTTCCCGTTTGTAGTTCGTTTTTTTACATTCTCGTCCCAGATGTTTACCGGTCGTACAGTTTCCACTCCTGGCCTCAGTCCCCAGGGCGGACAACACCACGCAGTGTTTGGGACACACTCTGACCGTTTGACGCTGGAGGAAATGGGAACCGCCCATTGGCAGAATTTAGACCTTCTGATGTATTATAGATTTTTCTCAAATATAAATGATGTGTGTGTGATTTGATATGGCTCATAACAAATATGTTTGTAATACATGCTATTTTGTTAATCAATGTATATTACAAGTTGACAGGTTTCAAAAGTTGTGTTCTTGGATAACAACATATGAAGAAGGCGGGAACAGAATAAAAAAACGATGTTATGATTGGATAACTTGGTTGACGCCGTTGTTTTTTTCTCCCCTCTGAGGCGTAGTAGCCTACCCTTGGTATTAGGCTGGAAAAGCTTGTCAAGGACAATAGGTCATGACTAGGTCGCAACTTCTGCTGAAAAAAAAATACGGCCAGATGGAATGTATAATACCGGTAGTCAACTCAACCAAAGGCAACCTTATTTACTCTATTATTTTCCCATGTCTCCTTTGTTGTGATATAAGGCTATGTCTTGGGTTTATTGAGATGCAACAGATGGCAAAGTTTCTTATTATAATATATAATATATGCCATTTAGCAGACGCTTTTATCCAAAGCGACTTACAGTCATGTGTGCATACATTCTACGTATGGGTGGTCGCGGGAATCGAACCCACTACCCTGGCGTTACAAGCGCCATGCTCTACCAACTGAGCTACAGAAGGATCATTCAATAGTGCTAGCGTAATTGTATGTATTTCCACTTACCTTTCTTTTCAAGGATGTAGTTTATTTTATTTATATACTGTTATATAAATGCAACAATTTCAACGATTTTACCTAGTTACAGTTCATAATAAGAAATTAATAGAAAGTTAATAGAAATTAATTCATTAGACCCTAATCTATGGATTTCACATGACTGGGCCAATCAAAATGAGTTTTACATCACCAAAGGGCTTTATTACATATAGAAATGCTCCTCAATTTCATCAGCTGTCTGGGGTAGCTGGTCTCAGATGATCCCGCAGGTGAAGAAGTCGGATGTTGGCACGTCGTCTGCGTTTTGAGACCGGTTGGACGTACTGCCAAATTCTCTAAAATGAAGTTGGAGGCGGCATATGGTAGAGAAATTAACATGAAATTATCTGGCAACAGCTCTGGTGGACATTCCTGCAGTTAGCATGCCAATTTCACACACCCTCAAAACCCTGCATTGTGTTGTGTGACAAAACTGCACATTTTAGAGTGGCCTTTTATTGTCTCCAGCACAAAGTGAAAATGCTATTTAATCAGCTTCTTGATATGCCACACCTGTCAGGTGGATGGATTATCTTGGCAATGGAGAAATGTTCACTAACATGGATGTAAACAAATTTGTCAACATAATTTGTCAGAAATTCGGGGATCTTTTATTTCAGCTCAAGAAACATGGGACCAACACTTTACATGTTGCGGTTATATTTTTGTTTATTATAAAAACGTACACATTTTTCATTATAGCTTGATCCCTAAATACCAACCAAGGCTTACTAGCATATTTCACATGAGGGAAATTCCACAGTAATTAAATATCTGCTCCGAATTAAGATTGAAGGATGTCTGCAAAATTAATGGATTGTCAGCTATGACATTACCAAATCTATTTTGGGTATTGAACTACAATATGAAGTGTATTTACACCCGGTTAACAGAATTGCCGTAATGGAATACCATCATGGATCCCTGATCTATACTACACAGAAATGCATCAATAAGGATATGAATTTCATTCTCTTCACGATGATGTATCCTAAATAGGTACACTACATTGTAGTGTACTCATTTCTAATGTGCTCTATTGTGTACTGTACATAGTGGGGCAAAAAAGTATTTAGTCAGCCACCAATTGTGCAAGTTCTCCCACTTAAAAATATGAGAGGCCTGTAATTTTCATCATAGGTACACTTCAACTATGACAGACAAAATGAGAAAACAAAATCCAGAAAATCACATTGTAGGATTTTTAATGAATTTATTTGCAAATTATGGTGGAAAATAAGTATTTGGTCACCTACAAACAAGCAATATTTCTGGCCCTCACAGACCTGTAACTTCTTCTTTAAGAGGCTCCTCTGTCCTCCACTCGTTACCTGTATTAATGGCACCTGTTTGAACTTGTTATCAGTATAAAAGACAACTGTCCACAACCTCAAACAGTCACACTCCAAACTCCACTATGGCCAAGACCAAAGAGCTGTCAAAGGACACCAGAAACAAAATTGTAGACCTGCAGCCGGCTGGGAAGACTGAATCTGCAATATGTAAGCAGCTTGGTTTGAAGAAATCAACTGTGGGAGCAATTATTAGGAAATGGAAGACATACAAGACCACTGATAATCTCCCTCGATCTGGGGCTCCACGCAAGATCTCACCCCGTGGGGTCAAAATGATCACAAGAACAGTGAGCAAAAATCCCAGAACCACACGGGGGGACCTAGTGAATGACCTGCAGAGAGCTGGAACCAAAGTAACAAAGACTACCATCAGTATCACACAACACCGCCAGGGACTCAAATCCTGCAGTGCCAGACATGTCCCCCTGCTTAAGCCAGTACATGTCCAGGCCCGTCTGAAGTTTGCTAGATAGCATTTGGATGATCCAGAAGGACATTGGGAGAATGTCATATGGTCAGATGAAACCAAAATATAACTTTTTGCTAAAAACTCAAGTCGTCTTGTTTGGAGGACAAAGAATGCTGAGTTGCATCCAAAGAACACCATACCTACTGTGAAGCATGGGGGTGGAAACATCATGCTGTGGGGCTGTTTTTCTGCAAAGGGACCAGGACGACTGATCTGTGTAAAGGAAAGAATGAATGGGGCCATGTATCGTGAGATTTTGAGTGAAAACCTCCTTCCATCAGCAAGGGCATTGAAGATGAAACGTGGCTGGGTCTTTCAGCATGACAATGATCCCAAACAAACCACCCGGGCAACGAAGGAGTGGCTTCATAAGAAGCATTTCAAGGTGCTGGAGTGGCCTAGCCAGTCTCCAGATCTCAACCCCATAGAAAATCTCTGGAGGGAGTTGAAAGTCCGTGTTAATAAATTCATTAAAAATCCTACAATGTGATTTTCTGCATTTATCCCCCTCATTTTGTCTGTCATAGTTGATGTGTACCTATGATGGAAATTACAGGCCTCTCTCATCTTTTTAAGTGGGAGAACTTGCACAATTGGTGGCTGACTAAATACTTTTTTGCCCCACTGTATGTTTGGGTAACCTTGTCCCCAGGCTATTGCGTACAGCACATATACAGTGCATTCAGAGACCATTCAGACCCCTTCACTCTTTCCACATTTTGTTATGTTAGAGCCTTATTCTAAAAGTGATTAAATATTTTTTTTCTCATCAATATGCACACAATACCCCATAATGACAAAGCAAAACAGGTTTACATTTTTTGGGGGCAAATTTATCTGGCAGAAATACCTTACTTACACAAGTATTCAGACCCTTTGCTATAAGACTCGAAATTGAGCTCAGGTGCATCATGTTTCCATTGATCATCCTTGAGTTAAATAAACGTTAAATAAACATAAATAAAAATGTTTCTACAACTTGATTGGAGTCCACCTGTGGTAAATTCAATTGATTGGACATGATTTGGAAAGCACACACCTGTCCATATAAGATCCCACAGTTGACAATGCATGTCAGAGCAAAAACCAAGCCATGAGGATGAAGGAATTGTCTGTAGAACTTCGAGACAGGATTGAGTTGAGGCACAGATCTGTGGAAGGGTACCAAAAGATTTATGCAGCATTGAAGGTCCCGAAGAACAGTGACCTCCATCATCCTTAAACAGAAGAAGTCTGGAACCACCAAGACACTTCCTAGAGCTGGCCAACTGGCCAATCTGAGCAAAAGGGGGAAAAGGGTCTTGGTCAGTGAGGTAACCAAGAACCCGATGGTCACTCTGACAGCGCTCCAGAGTTTCTCTGTGGAGACAGGAGAACCTTCCAGAAGGACAACCGTCTCTACAGCACTCCACCAATCAGGCCTTTATGGTAGAGTGGCCAGACAGAAGCCACTCCTCAGTAAAAGCCACACGACAGTGTTTGCCAAAAGGCACCTTAAGGACTGTCAGACCATGAGAAACAAGATTCTCTGATGACACCAAGATTGAACTCTCTGTGCTGAATGCCAGGCGTCACATCTAGAGGAAACCAGGCATCGCTCATGACCTGGCCAATATCCCTACGGTGAAGCATGGTGGTGGCAGCATCACACTCTCAATCTCTCGTAGTGGGAATAGGGTCTAATACATTTAGTTTTCCTCTAGTCCAAAGTACCCAACTGTCAAGGCTGTGGGTAACTGGTGAAAGGAGTCAGGCGCAGGAGAGCTGAGATATTTGGACAAGGTATTTAATACAAGCTAACACCGGTACAAACACAATACTATGGTGCAGGAAAAATACCGGTACCACGAAATAAACGGGCGTAATAACAAAACCCAGCAACAAAATACCAGCTATCAGTAACAGCCTGAACAATAGAACAAACATGCACACAAACAAGGGGGAAAACAGAGGGTTAAATTATGAACATGTAATGGGGGAGTTGAAACCAGGTGTGTAAAAAACAAAGACAAAACAAATGGAAAATTAAAATGGGATCGGAGATGGCTAGAAGGCCGGTGACATCGACCGCCGAATGCCGCTTGAACAACGTGAGGGACCGACTCCGGCGGAAGTCGTGACACCCACATTGCATGGACAACATTCCTTTACTCCACTAAATTAACCAAACAATATTTGCCAGTCTTCCAGTCTCAGGCCATGACCATGAGCAACTGATCTTCCATCAGGGAGACAATAGGCCTACTTTGGCCCTTGGCTCTTTAAGTATATCATGGATACCCCTAGAGAAGAATGTGCATCTATGTTATCAGGTTCATCGCACAAGCAACATCAGCAGATTCTTCAGGTGGTTAGAAACAAGCTGCGTGTTGCAGATATTTTGTTAACTGTATAATAGAAAATGCATGATGCTCTTTTCATGGGGAGCTGGCCTAGGGAACAATGTCCTTTCTAGGCTTAACGGGGTACTTCTAAAGTCACTGATCTGGATAAGCTCTGAACACTCCCCAGGTTAGTTTGTTAAATGAAGGCTCCAGCTATAAAAGCTGGAGCTATTTTATAGCTGGAGCTATAAAATACTTATTACCTTTTGTTTATCAATCAGCTGTGAGCCTTTCTGGGTAAGTCTCTAAGAGCTATGTACACCTACAATATTTTTCAGTGACGCCAACCATGTCGCAGGGCTCAAGTAGCTTGTTAGCTACAGGGATGGTGGTCTTCAGACGTCTGGCCAGAAGGCGGTGCGCTGGGCTGCTGTTTTCGGTGGGTGTGTTCCTCCACTGTAAGATTGCTTTCCGCAAAGCCTTGCGTAACAGTTTTTTGCAATCTTGACAACTGACTCTGCCTTGCCTTTTGCCTTTGGGTGCCTTGAAGAGGAGGTCATGTGGTCAAACTCCCATTCTGAGGCAAAACACTTGAACTGTGCAGTGAATTGTGGGCCATTGTCCGTGATGACCTTGTCAGCGCTTTATGACCGTCTCTGCAGACAAGTCTGGGAGCAGTTCAATTTCCCAAAACTCAGAGTAGTGTTCAACGATGAGAAGTTAGTCCTTTTGTCTGTGGCTGCATCAATCCATGCTGACGATTTGCCAGGCCCTTGTGGGAAGTTTGTGCGACATCATGGTTTCCTTTTGCTGATCATGAGCATACTCATTGCATGTGGTACAGCTGCTGACAAAGTCGTTAATTTCTGTTTACATGTTTGGTCAGTATAATGTTTTGTGTGCCTGGCGGTGGCATGTGTCACATCCAACGTGACTGCAGTGTATGCGAGTAAGCATCTCTGTATGTAGTGATTTGGGGATCATGACCTTCTGACCTCTGAACAAGATGCCATTTTGTTCACTGATCTCATATTGAAAGGTCCAGTTCTCTCTCAATGTGAAAGGTGTCTCCTCTTTCAGGTATGGCCAACCTGTGAGAACCATGGACTTCAGTGACTGTAGGTTTTCAACCTTGTCAGTGTGTTGCTTGATCTAAGCTAGGCGGTGATCTGTGACTGTTAAGCAGTCCACCTGATTGATCTGTTGAACATCTTGTGTTTCCTGCTGTAGCGAACAGATGGCATGCCGCGGATAGGCAGTGCTTCTGCCTGTACATTATTCTGTTGCCCTGCTTAGTGTGTTGCTGATGTACAACTCTGGTCCTGGCTTGTAGACGACCTTCAGGCTGTAGTTTTGTAGAGTCAGGAGCATGCTTTGAAGCCTATTGGGCATGTTGAGGAGAGGTTTACTGAATATGGCAATGAGTGGTTTGTGGTCAGTTTCAGCGGTGACCAGCTCTCGACCATATAAGTAGTGATGGAAGTTCTGGTAGGAGTGAGTGCTCTCGAGGCAAATGCAACGGGCTGGCCTTCCTGCATAAGGCAGCATCCAAGTCCACTTTGGTTGGAGTCGCTCTGGATTATGACAGGATTCATAACGTTGTAGTAGTGCAACACTGGCATGGATGAAGCTAGAGATTTCATCTCCTGCACCGCTGCCTCGTGTTTGGGTAGCCAGTGCCATGGTATGTTTTTGTCCAGCAGCCAGCGCAGAGGCTCATAGACTGCTGATAGGTGTGGCATGAACTTTGCAAGATAGTTTGCAAAGCCGATGAGACACTGCACTCCTTTTGCATCAGACGGATTTGGCATGTCGAGGATCGCTCTGATCTGGGTCCAGCTTCAGGCCTTTGGCTGAGAGAATGTGGTCATGGAAGTGGGCGTCTTTCATCTTGCACTGATTGGCAGTGCTCCATCAGTGTTAGGAGCTTCACATCGTGGTCACGTTCTGCTTCTTTGTCTGTGTCACCACAGCCTACGATCAGGACATCATCAGCTATAGGTTCAAAGCCTTTAAGTCCAGCGAGTAACTCATGCTGCTGGCGTTGGTATACCTCAGGCACCACAGACACACCAAACGGGAGTTTGAGCCAGCGTTTCCGACACCAGGGTGTCCAGAAGGTAGTCATGAAGCTGCTTTCTTCGTCCAGCTTGCATTGCAGGAATGCATCTCGGGTGTCCATCAATGGGAAAATCCTGGCCTTGGGAAGCTTGTAGAGGACATCCTCCAGTGTTGGTATGATATTGTGGGAGTATTTCAGTGCTTGGTTCAGATGCTTTGGGTCGATGCAGATCCTCATCTTCTCTGGCTTTTTCACTATGACCATATTTCTGATCCAGTCAGTCAGTTCAGTCCAGTCACAGATGTCATGTGTCCATCAGCCTCATACTTGTCCCGCTGGGCCTTCAAAGCTGGGCCTTCATTGCAATGGGCACATTGCGAGGAGCACACTGGACTGCAGTGACGCTCTCATCCAATTCCAAGTGTACCTCCCCAGGTACTGATTCAACAGACCCGTTGAATACATTGTCATATCTGCTGAGTAGTTGTTCTTTGGACAGGGGTCCATGCTGGACATGCTCCCCGATTTGCAGGTAATTTGGTACAGTGCACTGCATCAGTCCCAGGTGTGCACATGTAGAGCCTGAGAAGAGAGGATGTGGACTGGATGTTGACAGACACAAATGTCAAGTTCAATAGCTATGTTCAAGCAAGTCCCTACATACAGGGTCCGGGGAACAGCCCAGCTAGTCGATTACCTATCAACTAGACTTCATAACAGATGCCTCTATCTTTCTAGTGACTAGGTGTATTGATACACCATCCAAAGTGTAATTAATAACTTCACCATGCTCAAAGGGATATTCAATGTCTGTTTTTCCATCTACCAATAGGTGCCCTTCTTTGCAAGGCAATTGGAAAACCCCCCTGGTCTTTGTAATTGAATCTGCATTTTAAATTTACCGCTCAACCGAGGAACCTTACAGATAATTGTATGACTACCTCATCTCTGACTTGCTAAGCAAATGTTTACTCCTTAACCTATTTAGGCTTGCCATAACAAAGGGGTTGAATACTTGACTCAAGACATTTCAGATTTACATTTTAACCTGATTTGTAAAAAATTTGAAAAACATCCTTCCACTTTGACATTATAGGCCAGTGACAAACAACAAAATGTGGAAAAAGTCAAGGGGTGTGAATACTTTCTGAAGGCACTCTACATGCTTCTGCATTGTTGCATTATTCAAGAGTAATATGGTTTGGTGGCATTATTTAATAGTGTAATATGTTTTAGAAGAAACGTTTCATTGTTGAATAGTTTGTGCTTATTGGCTAGTGGCTATTGTAATATTTATGGTCAGTTTGTGGTCAGGAGTAAGAATGTTGCGTTACCAGGCACAACCAAAGGTAAGGCAAAGATGAAATGTGAATTGAAATGTAGAAATCACTTTCGACACCCCACTCCTCAGATTCCTTCATATCTCGTATTAGGAATGAGGCCAGAGATTTCTACATTTCAATTCAAATTACAACCTTGTCTTACCTTTTGTTGTGGCTGGCAACGCAACAGTATTGGTCCGCAGCTCAAATTGACCGTAAATATCACAGAATGCAATGAGGATTTTATATTTGTATTTATTGAGGATTCCCATTAGCTGCTGACAAAGCAGCAGATACTCTTCCTGGGGTCCAAACACATTAATGCACTTACATCACGCATAAAACAAAATATAAAACAGTACATCATATAACATTATTACACCACTAAATATCTACAATATAAAATGTATAATACCACCATACAACAATAGTACAATGTACAGTATGTGTGTGTAGAGTGTGTGTGCTAGCATGTGTGCGTATGCCTGTCTGTACCTATGCGTGTGTCTCTTCACAGTCCCCGCTGTTTCATAAGGTGTATTTTTATCTGTTTCTACTGCTTGCATCAGTTACCTGATGTGGAATAGAGTTCCATGTAGTCAGGGCTCTACTTAGTACTGTGTGCCTCCCATAGTCTGTTCTGGACTTGGGGATTGTGAAGAGACCTCTGTATGTCTTGTGGGTTATGCATGGGTGTCAGAGCTGTGTGATCGCAGTTTAAACGCATAGCTCTGTGCATTCAGCATGTCAACACTTCTTACAAAAACAAGTAGTGAGGAAGTCAATCTCTTCTCCACCTTGAGGCATGAGAGATTGACATGCATATTATTCATGTTAGCTCTGTGTACATTTAAGGGCCAGCCGTGCTGCCCTGTTCTGAGACAATTGTAATTTTCCTAAGTCCCTCTTTGTGGCACCTGACCACACAACTGAACAGTAGTCCAGGTGCGAGAAAACTAGGGCCTGTAGGACCTGCTTTGTTGATAGTACTGTTAAGAAGGAAGAGCAGCGCTTTATTATGGACAGACTTCTCCCCATTTTAGCTACTGTTGTATCAACATGTATTGAACGTGACAATTTACAATCCAGGGTTACTCCAAGCAGTTTAGTCACCTCAACTTGTTCAATTTACACATTATTCAATACAATATTTAGTTGAGGTTTAGGGTTTAGTGAATGATTTGTCTCAAATACAATGATTTTACTGTTTTAAATATTTAGGACTAATTTATTCCTTGCCACCCATTCTGAAACTAACTGCAGCTCTTTAAGTGTTGCAGTGATTTCACTCTCTGTAGTAGCTGACATGTATAGTGTTGAGTCATCCGCATACAGTACATAGTCAGTGGCGTGTCATTAGCAAAGATTGAAACAAGTAAGGGGCCTAGACAGCTGCCCAGGGGAATTCCTGATTCTACCTGGATTATGTTTGAGAGGCTTCCATTAAAGAACACTGTCTGTGTTCTGTTAGACAGGTAACTCTTTATCCACAATATAGCAGGGGGTGTAAAGCAATTACACATACCTTTTTCCAGCAGTAGACTGTGATCGACAATGTCAAAAGCCGCACGGAAGTCTAACAAAACAGCTCCAACAAACATTTTCTCATCATAGATGACCAGCAGGGTCAAATAATAATAATCACATTGGTTGTAGAGGGTGCAACAGGTCAGCATCTCAGGAGTAAATGTCAGTTGGCTTTTCATAGCCGATCATTCAGAGTATCTCTACCGCTCCTGCTGTCTCTAGAGTTTTAAACAACAGGTCTGGTAGCATGTCCGGTGAATGGGTCAGGGTACCATAGCCACAGGCAGAACAGTTGAAACTGGAGCAGCAGCACGACCAGGTGGACTGGGGACAGCAAGGGGTCATCAGGCCAGGTAGTCCTGAGGCATGGTCCTAGGGCTCAAGTCCTCCGAGAGAGGGAAAGAAAGAGAGAGAGAATTAGAGAGAGCATACTTAAATTCAAACAGGACACTGGATAAGTCAAGATAAATACTCCAGATATAACAGACTGACCCTAGCCTCCCGACACAAACTATTGCAGCATAAATACTGCCGACTGAGGAGAATGGAGGGGTCGGGAGACACTGTGGCCCCGTCCGACGATACCCCGGACGGGGCCAAACAGGCAGGATATAACCCCACCCACTTTTCCAAAGCATAGCCCCCACACTACTAGAGGGATATCTCCAACCACCAACTTAACATCCTGAGACAAGGCAGGGTATAGCCCACGAAGATCTCCCCCACGGCACAAACCCAAGGGGGGACGGCAGTGACAGGAAGATCACGTCAGTGACTCAACCCACTCAAGTGACGCACCCCTCCTAGGGACGGCATGGAAGAGCACCAGTAAGCCTGTGACTCAGCCCCTGTAATAGGGTTTGAGGCAGAGAATCCCAGTGGAGAGATGGGAAACGGCCAGGCAGAGACGGCAAGGGCGGTTCGTTGCTCCGGTGCCTTTCCTTTCACCTTCACACTGGGCCAGACTACACTCAATCATAGGACCAATTGAAGAGATGAGTCTTCAATAAAGACTTAAAGGTTGAGACCGAGTTTGCGTCTTTCACATGGATAGGCAGACCATTCCATAAAAATGGAGCTCTATAGGAGAAAGCCCTGCCTCCAGCTGTTTGCTTAGAAGTTCTAGGGACAGTAAGGAGGCCTGCGTCTTGTGACCGTAGCGTACGTGTATGCATGTACGGCAGGACCAAATTGGAAAGATAGGTAGGAGCAAGCCTGTGTAATGCTTTGTAGGTTAGCAGTAAAACCTTGAAATCAGCCCTTGCCTTAACAGGAAGCCAGTGTAGAGAGGCTAGCACTGGAGTAATATGATCAAATTCTTAGGTTCTAGTCAAGATTCTAGTAGCTGTGTTTTGCACTACCTGAAGTTTATTTATTGCTTTATCTGGGTAGCCGGGAAGTTGAGCATTGCAGTAGTCTAACTTAGAAGTGACAAAAGCATGCATACATTGTTCTGGATAATTTTTGGACAGAAAGTTTCAGATTTTGTGGTGATCGATGGTATCAAAAGCAGCACAAAGGTCTAGGAGCACTAGGACAGACGCAGAGCAGATGCAGATGTAGAGCCGATTGTATCAAAAGCAGCACGAAGGTCTAGGAGCACTAGGACAGATGCAGAGCCTCGGTCTGAAACCATTAAAGGGTAATTTACCACCTTCACAAGTGTAGTCTCAGTGCTATGATGGGGTCTAAAACCAGACTGAAGCGTTTCGTATACATTGTTTGTCTTCAGGAAGGCAGTGATTTGCTGCACAACAGCTTTTTCAAAAAGAATTTGAGCGGAATGGGAGATTCGATATAGGACCATAGTTTTATATATTTTCTGGGTTAAGGTTTGGCTTTTTCAGAGAGGCTTTATTACTGCCACGTTTAGTGAGTTTGGTACACATCCAGTGGATAGAGAGACGTTTATTATGTTTAACATAGGAGGGCCAAGGACAGGAAGCAGCTCTTTCAGTAGTTTAGTTGGAATAGGGTCCAGTATGCAGCTTGAAGGTTTAGAGGCCATGACTATTTTCATCAATGTGTCAAGAGATATAGTACTAAAACACTTGTGTCTCTCTTGTTCCTCGGTCCTGGCAGAGTGTTGTAGACTCAGGACAACTGAGCTTTGGAGAAATACGCAGATTTAAATAGTAGTCTGTAATTTGCTTTCTAATGATCATGATCTTTTCCTCAAAGAAGTTCATGCATTTATCACTGCTGAAGTGAAAGCCATCCTCTTTTGGAATGCTGCTTTTTAGTTAAATTGATACCATCACAAAGCTTTTTTTTAGGATTGTTCTTATTTCCCTAAATTAAGTTGGGAAAAAAGGATGATCGAGCAGCAGAGGGCTCTTTCGATACTGCACGGTACTGTCTTTCCAAGCTAGTCAGAAGACTCCTAGTTTGGTGTAGGGCCATTTCCGTTCCAATTTTCTGGAAGCTTGCTTCGGAGCTCGGGTATTTTCTGTATACCAGGGAACTAGTTTCTTATGACAAATGTTTTTTGTTTTTAGGTGTGCGACTGAGTCTAGGGTATTACGCAAGGTTAAATTGAGTTCCTCAGTTAGGTGGTCAACTGATTGTTGTACTCTGACGTCCTTGGGTAGGTGGAGGGAGTCTGGAAGGGCATCAAGGAATGTTTGGGTTATCTGAGAATTTATAGCACATCTTTTGATGATCCTTGGTTGGGTTCTGAGCAGATTATTTGTTGCGATTGCAAACGTAATAAAATGGTGGTCTGATAGTCCAGGATTATGAGGAAAAACATTAACATCCACAACATTTATTCCATGGGACAAAACTAGGTCCAGAGTATGACTGTGACCGTGAGTAGGTCCAGAGACATGTTGGACAAAACCCACTGAGTTGATGATGGCTCTGAAAGCCTTTTGGAGTGAGTCTGTGGACTTTTCTATATATTAAAGTCACCATTAAATTGTAATATTATCTGCCATGACTACAAGGTCTGATAGGAATTCAGGGAACCCAATGAGGAATGCTGTTTATGGCTCAGGAGGCCTGTAAACAGTAGCTATAAAAAGTGATTGATTAGGCTGCATAGATTTCATGACTAGAAAGACAAAAACGTTGGTTTATTTTTGTAAATTAAAATCTGCTATCGTAAATGTTAGCAACATTTCCTCCTTTGCGGGATGCGCGGGGGGTATGGTCACTAGTGTAACCAGGAGATGAGGCCTCATGTAACACAGTGAATTCATGTTTCAGTCAGGCCAATCACATCAAGATTATGATCAGTGATTAGTTAATTGACTGTAACTGCCTTGGTAGTAACTGCCTTCATTCCTGTGCTGTTTATAACTACCTTGGTACTGTAGGTTGACTGAACCTGAACCAGGTTGCAGGCACTGGTTACAGTTTGAATATTTAACAATGGTAAGGATTAACTGAGCTGGGCTTGGGTCATTGATAAGTCAATGTCTAAATGCAGACTTGAAATGTGTGGGCAGAGTCCATTAGCCAAGATGATTTGGACAAAAAACAGAACTTGAGCATGCATAACTATTCACCCTCCCAAAGTCAATACTTTGTAGAGCCACCTTTTGCAGCAATTACAGCTGCAAGTATCTTGGGGTATGTCTCTATAAGCTTGGCCATCAAGCCACTGGAATGTTTGCCCATTATTCAAGGCAAAACTGCTCCAGCTCCTTCAAGTTGGATGGGTTCCGCTGGTGTACAGCAATCTTTAAGTCATACCACATATTCTTAATTGGATTGATGTCTGGGCTTTGACTAGGCCATTCCAAGACATTTAAATGTTTCCCCTTGAACCACTCAAGTGTTGCTTTAGCAGTATGCTTAGGGCCATATTCCTGCTGGAAGGTGAACCTCCGTCCCAGTCTCAAATCTCTGGAAGACTGAAACAGGTTTCCCTCAAGGATTTCCCTGTATTTTGCACCATCCATCATTCCTTCAATTCTGACCAGTTTCACAGTCCCTGCCAATGAAAAACATCCCCACTGCATGATGCTGCCACCACCATGCTTCACTGTCGGGATGTGTTCTCAGGGTGATGAGAGGTGTTGGGTTTGCGCCAGACATATCATTTTCCTTGATGGCCAAAAAGCTCAATTTTAGTCTCATCTGACCAGAGTACCTTCTTCCATATGCTTGAGGAGTCTCCCACATGCCTTTTGGGAAACACCAAACATATTTGCTTGTTTTTTCTTTAAGCAATTGCTTTTTTTTCTGGCCTCTCTTCCCTAAAGCCCAGCTCTGTGGAGTGTACGGCTTAAAGTGGTCCTATGGACAGATACACCAATCTCCGCTGTGGACCTTTGCAGCTCCTTCAGGGTTATCTTTGGTCTCTTTGTTGCCTCTCTGATTAATGCCCTCCTTGCCTTGTCTGTGAGTTTTGGTGGGCAGCCCTCTCTTGGCAGGTTTGCTGTGATGCTATATTCTTTCCATTTTTTAAATAATGGATTTAATGGTGCTCTGTGGGATGTTCAAATGTTCTGATATTTTTTTATAACCCAACCCCGATCTGTAATTCTCCACAACTTTTTTCCTGACCTGTTTGGAGATCTCCTTGGTCTTCATGTTGCCTCTTGCTTAGTGGTGTTGCAGACTCTGGGGCCTTTCAGAACAGGTGTATATATACTGAGATCATGTGACAGATCATTTGACAGATCATGTGACACTTAGATTGCACACAGGTGGACTTCATTTAACTAATTATGTGTCTTCTCAAGGTAATTGGTTGCACCAGATCTTATTTTGGGGCTTCATAGCAAAAGGGGTGAATACATATGTATGCACCAGTTTTCAGTTTTTAAATTCTTTTAAAAAAAAATTTGAAACAAGTTTTTTTGTTTGTTTCACTTCGCCAATTTGGACTATATTATGTATTTCCATTTCATGAAATCCAAATAAAAATCCATTTAAATTACAGGTTGCAGTGCAACAAAATACAAAAAACTCCAAAGGGGATGAATACTTTTCCAAGGCACTGTATTATACACACTTTTGCAAGGCACTGTATTATACACACTTTTGCAAGGCACTGTATTATACACACTTTTCCAAGGCACTGTATTATACACACTTTTCCAAGGCACTGTATTATACAATACAGAGGCACATGGGGTGAGTGAGGGTTTGGGTGGAGTCGAATATGGAGGTTAGGAGTTGGGCTGGTAAGGCCTCTAGGTGTGATATGAAAGATGTGGTGGTCTGGAAGGGAGATACAAAAGGAAAAACATTAGGACACATCAACATAAAGGTGCAGACATGACAAAGTCATGAAATAGTGCTCAGAGAGAAGCATGCTGCTTGTATGGGGAACAGAGGTTTGAAAAAGGCAAGAGAGGTGATGAAGGGAGTGGGAACAGGTATGAAGGGAAAGGGGATGCCTAGTCAGTTGCACAACTGAATTAATTCAACAAAAAATGTGTCTTCTGCATTTAACCCAACCCCTCTGAATCAGGTACGGGGGGGCTGCCTTAATCAATGTCCACTTCATCAGCACCCAGGGAGCAGTTGTTTTGTGGGGGTTAACTGCCTTTCTCAAGGGCAGAACGGCAGACTTTTCAACCTTGCCAGCTTGGGGATTCAAACCAGCAACCTTTTGTTTACTGGCACAGCACTCTTAACTGCTTGGCATGGCCTATGGTAATTGGAAGCAATTGGAGTACTGTAGGGCTGCCATGACCCTTCACAACAAGACTGACACTCAAATTTCTGGTAAAAATTCTATAAAACTAGTATAAAAAAAGAAGACATTTTAGCTGTGAAATTGCTCAGCTAATACGTTTTACTGTAACAGTGTTGGCTCAACAAGATAATACACTGCCTTGCTTAGAGGCGGCGGCAGGGTAGCCCAGTGGTTAGAGCGTTGGACTAGTAACTGGAAGGTTGCAAGTTCAAACCCCCGAGCTGACAAGGTACAAATCTGTCGTTCTGCCCCGGAACAGGCAGTTAACAGTTAACCCACTGTTCCTAGGCCGTCATTGAAAATAAGAATTTGTTCTTAACTGACTTACCTAGTTAAATAAATAATAAATCAAAGAGGGGGGTAGCTGTTGGGTTAGTGGCATGCGCTACCTCCAGAGGTAGTGGTCGAGACTTGAGAAGTTTGCGAGTTTACATTGCAGTAATAATGTGTAGCCGAGGGTATTTTTGTGTGATGAGTATTACTTTAATTTATTTTCAATTGGTTATCTAGTGGACCACATGCCACATCGAGATTAGAAAAGGGTTGGTCACTAAAATAAAAAAATATGGAGGCAAGGTCTATGTGAATCACAGTATGTGAGATCCCGCTCATCACTCATAGAGTGATGCTTGCTGCTCCCAGCACCATGTCCTTTCCAACAGCTCCACTAAAAACCACTCTTCACTCAGGAAAACAAAACTGCCACTCCAAATTAGCTCCATTAATTAAAATCTCAATTTAGCCAACACCCATCTATTTTTTGACTACCTGGACCTAACATTTTGTTTTGTACTGAAATATTGAAACCAAACCATATGAATTGAATTTAAAAAGTATTTTAATAAAGGTGACTAACAAGCACTCACAAGCACTCATCATTTCAAATAACCTACATGTAGTATTATACAGCATATACAGTGGGGCAAAAAAGTATTTAGTCAGCCACCAATTGTGCAAGTTCTCCCACTTAAAAAGATGAGAGAGGCCTGTAATTTTCATCATAGGTACACTTCAACTATGACAGACAAAATGAGAGAAAAACATCCAGAAAATCACATTGTAGGATTTTTAATGAATTTATTTGCAAATTATGGTGGAAAATAAGTATTTGGTCATCTACAAACAAGCAAGATTTCTGGCTCTCACAGACCTTCTTTAAGAGGCTCCTCTGTCCTCCACTCGTTACCTGTATTAATGGCACCTGTTTGAACTTGTTATCAGTATAAAAGACACCTGTCCACAACCTCAAACAGTCACACTCCAAACTCCACTATGGCCAAGACCAAAGACTTGTCAAAGGACACCTGAAACAAAATTGTAGACCTGAACCAGGCTGGGAAGACTGAATCTGCAATAGGTAAGCAGCTTGGTTTGAAGAAATCAACTGTGGGAGCAATTATTAGGAAATGGAAGACATACAAGACCACTGATAAAAATTACAGGCCTCTCTCATCTTTTAAGTTGGAGAACTTGCACAATTGGTGGCTGACTAAATACTTTTTTGCCCCACTGTACATGCTAAATAGGTCAGGCGAAGGAATGAAAATGTATTATTTCAGCCAGGTCACCCTTGATACAAGTCAGTATTCGATGTCCATCCATGTCTGAGGATGTTGGGAGATTATACAATAGACTATCATTGATTTATTTGTCCATAGATAGGGTTATTTTGCCAAAAAACCTTTAGGCCTATCAAAACGGGAAAACTCATTGAAAAGAGGTAATATGTCAGGCATATTGAGCAAAAATCTATGATCAAATCAAATTGTATTTGTCAAATGCTCCAAGTACAACACGGTAGACCTTACCGTGAAATAACCAACAATGCAGTTCAAGAAAGAGTTAAGAAAATATTTGCGAAATAAACTTAAGCAAAAATAGTGAAATAAAATAAAAAGTAAGACAAAAATAACAAGAACGAGGCAATATACAAGAGGTACCAGTACCGAGTCAATGTTCGGGGGTACAGGTTAGTCAAGTTATTTTGTACATGTAGGTAGGGGTAAAGTGACTATGCATAGATAATAAACAGCGAGTAGCAGCAGTGTAAAAACAAGGGGGGGGGGGTGTCAATGTAAATAGTCCGGGCGGCCATTTGATTAATTGTTCAGCAGTCTTATGGCTTGGGGGTAGAAGTTGTTAAGGAGCCCTTTGGTGCTAGACTTGGCGGGGAGTCTATGACTTAGATGACTGGAGTCTTTCACAATTTTTGGGCCTTCCTTTGACACCGCCTAGTATATAGGTCTAGGATGGTAGGAAGCTTGGTGCCAGTGATGTACTGGGCCATACGCACTACCCTCTATAGCGCCTTACGGTCAGATGCCGAGCAGTTGCCAGGCGGTGATGCAACTGGTCAGGATGCTCTCGATGGTGCAGCTGTAGAACTTTGAGGATCTGGGGACCCGTGCCAAATATTTTCAGTCTCCTGAGGGGAAAAAGGTGTCATGCCCTCTTCACGACTGTCTTGGTGTGTTATGACCATGATAGTTAATTGGTGATTTGGACACCAAAGAACTTGAAACTCTTGACCCGCTCCATTACAGCCCGGGCGATGTTAATGGTGGCCTGTTCGGCCCACCTTTTCCTGCAGTCCACAGCTCCTTTGTCTTGCAGAGGGAGGTGTTTAGTCCCAGGGTCCTTAGCTTAGTGATGAGCTTTGTGGGCACTATGGTGTTGAACGCTGAGCTGTAGTCAATGAACAGCATTCTCACATAGGTCTTCCTTTTGTTCAGGTGGGAAAGGGCAACGTGGAGTGTGATTGAGATTGCATCATCTGTGGATCTGTAAGGGCAGTATGCGAATTGGAGTGGGTCTAGGGTTTATGGGATGATGGTGTTGATGTGAGCCATGATCAGTCTTTCAAAGCACTTGGTGGCTACAGACGTGAGCGCTACCTTCGCTTCCTTGGACTATTGTATAGAAAATAAAATGAACAAAACCTTTAAGAGATCAGATTTTTTGCCTTTGTGAAACTCGCTCTGCACTCAAATTGGGCTTGCTCCACTCCTCACTCCGCTCCACTCACATACTCTGGTGTGAATGAGAGTGAAGGTCGCCCCCATGTGCACTCCGTGTCATGACACCTTGTGAATTGACTAAAGCCTGCTTATAAGAATCCTGATGACGCAACAGTTAGGAATGCTTCTCTCTCTCAGAGATCGCTTAGATCAATTTTTACAGGCCACACATCATCTCATCCACCAGACTTCTCTCTGCCATCAACTAGCTGATTTGTCCAGAAAACAAGCTAATCATGTTTCAGTTTGGAGCTGTTTTAACACTACTATCTCATCTACTCCCTGGGAGGATCTTCAAGGCATATTGCCGTTTTGAATTTCTGCTGACCAAGGTGAATGAAGTGTTAATTTCTGCTTAAAAGAACAAAGGCCCTGGTCCTGATCGGGTTAGGGTTGATTGTGAGTTGTCCAGAGGTACTCATTAAATGAAGGCCAAGCAAGAGGAGAAGGGTCATCCTTCTTGTTTGACCCTAATGTCTCTCTAACACACTCTAACATGTCCTGGGAGAGATGTTCTACAGGAGGCTATCGGGAAACCTTACTTCAGTAATAACACAGTATCACAGAACACACACAAACGCACAAGGAGAGAAATCCTAGATCACTAATAACACACTACTTCATTCCCTCTCCTGTGGGATGACAGGAGTTATTTTACACAGCATAAGCAAAACAAGAGAGAAAGTTCACATTATACCGACTGAAAATTAGACGATAACCTGTTTATGTCCTGCTGTGTTTGGTTGTTTTTGCACGTTCAGGGAACACTCTTCCTTGGGTTACAGAACAGATCCCTTCTGTGTGGGCTCTCTGTATTCCCCTGGCTGCTGCATTGCTAGCTCATCTATTGCCTCTTATTATATTAAACACAGGCGCTGGACCACTTAAGATGCTGATGGAGCCCAATCTGACACTGCCAATAGCAGCACTAAGAAACCATCTTCTGTTAAGGAGACTCTCAAGTTGGGCCCTTCACTTAAGATTTCCTTAGTGCTGTTATTGAAACTATCTGTCTGGGCTCTGTCATGATATGTGGTTCTGTATGGCTCAATTGGTAGAGTATGGTGCTTGCAATGCCAGGGTTGTGTGTTTGATTCCTGGGACCACCCATATTATATGTAAAATGTATGCGTGCCTGACTGGAAGTTTCTGTGGATATAACTTTGTGCCCCTGGATTTATCCAATGTTGTTGAATGTGCTTTAAATATGCTATTGTAATAGCAATGGTTAGAAGGGAGTCGTGGCTTCAGTTACCACAAAAATGTCACCTCAACATTGCTGCATCAACATGCCTTTCACCAAAGCCATACACAGTATGTATTTTATACCTAATTTCAACATTATGAAATCACCTGTCTTTAACTGGTATTAAAAGTTGATATTGCTCAGTCTAATTGTGTGTCTAGTCACTGGCTGATTCCAAATGTCATTCAAAATAATTTATAGGAATTTGAGTCAGTGTTATACAATGCTAAAATCAAAACCATACCGTGATAAAGTTCAGTGAATAATGTGAATTTGGCCTTCATTCATTCCACCTGCAGTAGTGTTCCATGTGTGGTCTTTGCCCATTTGCTTATGAGTATATGACTGCGTTTAGACAGCAGCCCAATTCTGATCATTTTTTTTCACTAATTGGTATTTTTGAACAATCACATCAGATCTTTTCAAATCAGATCTTTTTCAGAGCTGATTGGTCAAAATACAAATTACTGAGAAAAAAATATCTGAATTGGGCTGCCTGTCTAAACGCAGCCCTCGAGATGCCTCTGTATTGGGGTCTGTCTGTATTTTGGTTGAGGACACAATGTCGGTTTTATGTACCAACTGCACCACCATGTGGAAAAGTATGAAATGGCAAGCAAGTATAATTTTTTTTTTTAAATCCTAAAACACGCACACACCAGAAGTTATGGCTTCATTACAGGATGATAGAACTCTTTAAGATGTTGCAGCACAGAGTACAGGAGAGATAGTCAAGGGCCGATAGGAAAGTGCTAATATCACCCCAAAATACCGTCCCGACTGATTATCGGTCGATCTCTAGTTGGCAGCACTTTTTACTGTATTTTACTGTTCCTTATTCTTTACATATAGGTGTGAAGATATGAAAACTATTTCCACTACATAGCAACAGTGCAACCAATGGGGGTGGGGAGGAAGAGAGAATGAATGATTCGTTATTTAGCCATCAAAGAACAATATTTTAGTTCACACATGCAAGAGTACATGTACACAATCCAAAATTGATCCAATACCTTTATCCTTTCTCGTGAGAACAGCATCTCTACTACTTAATGTATTCTTACCAGTGGCGATCTTAGCATGTAAATCTTGGTGGGACAAAAAAAAAGAAAGAAAGTGGGATGCATGCCAGAAAAGCCCTACACAACACATCACTAAACAATACATTAATTGCACTTTAACGGTAACAAACGGTGCCCACAAACTGTTAGGGCCTATATAAAGCTGTCCCAGCATCTTACCGCTGCTACACCTGGCTATCAGCGGAGCCTTATCTGGCAGCGAAACAGTTAATTCAGCCTCATTTACTGCCTTTTAAAATTACATAGCTGATATGGCTGACTTGCTTAAACCAATGAGGTTTCTAATGACAATTGAGATGTACAAAATATGGCATAAGGGGATGACAAGCGGATAAGAGGCAATCTTTAATTTCAATTAAGACATTAATGAGTGTGCTAGGACGGAAGTAACGTTAGTCAATATAACTATTTGTTTAGCACTTTTGAAATGTACAGTGACAGGATTCAGAACATGGGCCATTCTAACAGTGTTCTCCCTGTACCCCAAGTCAGAACCGTAAGATAAATAAAGGGGTCATAAAAGCAGAAAATGAAAGCTTTTACAATATTAATTTCTCTAAAACAGGTTATAGGCTACAGCAGAACATTCAGAATGGTAGGCAAAATGAAGAGGGGTAAATAGACCAAATTATTAGGGTGAGGCACATGGGCTACTAACATCTTACTACACAATATACAGTTGAAGTCGGAAGTTTACATACACTTAGGTTGGAGTCATTAAAACTCGTTTGTCATCCACTCCAAAAATGTCTTGTTAAAAACTATAGTTTTGGCAAGTCGGTTGGGACATTTACTTTGTGCATGACACAAGTAATTATCCAACAAATGTTTACAGACAGATTATTTCACTTAATCACAATTCCAGTGGGTCAGAAGTTTACATACACTAAGTTGACTGCCTTTAAACAGCTTGGAATATTCCAGACAATGTCATGGCTATAAAGGCTTCTTATAGGCTAATTGACATCATTTGAGTCAAATGGAGGTGTCCCTATGGATGTATTTCAAGGCCTACCTTCAAACTCAGTACCTCTTTGCTTGACATCAAGGGAAAATCAAAATAAATCAGCCAAACTTATAGACCTCCACAAGTCTGGTTCATCCTTGGGAGCAATTTCCAAAGACCTGAAGGTACCACGTTCATCTGTCCAAACAATAGTAAGCAAGTACAAACACCATGGGACCACGCAGCCGTCAACCCGCTCAGGAAGGAGACGCGTTCTGTCTTTTAGAGAGAGGAACATACTTTGGTGCAAAAAAGTGCAAATCAATCCCAGAACAACAGCAAAGGACCTCATGAAGATGCTGGGGGAAACAGGTTCAAAAGTATCTACATCCACAGTAAAACGAGTCCTATATCAACATAACCTGAAAGGCCGCTTACCGCTGCTCCAAAACTGCCATAAAAAAGCCAGACTACGGTTTGCAACTGCACATCGGGACAAATATGGTACTTTCTGGAAAAATATCCTTTGGTCTGATTAAACAAAAATAGAATTGTTTCACCATAATGACCATCGTTATGTTTGGAGGAAAAAGGGAGAGGCTTGCAAGCCGAAGACCACCATCCCAACCGTGAAGCACGGGGCATCATGTTGTGGTAGTGCTTTGCTGCAGAAGGGACTGGTGCACTTCACAAAATAGATGGCATCATGAGGCTGGAAAATGATGTGGATATATTGAAGCAACATCTCAAGACATCAGTCAGGAAGCTAAAGCTTGATCGCAAATGGGTCTGCCAAATGGACAATGACCCCAAGCATACTTCCAAAGTTGTGGCAATATGGTTTAAGGACAACAAAGTCAAAGTATTGGAGTGGCCATCAGAAAGCCCTGACCTTAATTCTATAGACAATTTGTGGGTAGAACAGAAAAAGTGTGTGCAAGCAAGGAGGCCTATAAATCTGACTCAAGTTACACCAGCTCTGTCAGGAGGAATGGGCCAAAATTCACCCAACATATTGTGGGAAGCTTGTGGAAGGCTACCCGAAACGTTTGACCCAAGTTAAATAATTTAAAGGCATTTCTACCAAATACACTTAATTAGTATGTCAACTTCTGACCCACGGGGAATGTGATTCAAGAAATAAAAAGAAATGTGATTTTCTGGATGTTTTTTTCTCATTTTGTCTGTCATAGCTGAAGTGTACCTATGATGAAAATTACAGGCCTCTCTCATCTTTTTAAGTGGGAGAACTTGCACAATTGCTGGCTGACAAAATACTTTTTTGCCCCACTGTATCTCCCTGGCATATTACATAATTTATGCAGCAGCATACAATACATTTTTGGACTCACCTTGTTGTGCAGTGCTCACTTGAACAGGAAGGTAACACAGCAGTCCTTGGTGCTTATGATGCTTTCAAAACAACTGGAGGCTGGATTTACAATTCCGAGTTGGTTGACCGTTCAAAATATATTTTCCCAGTTGGAGCTTGTTTATTCCCAGTTGTTTTGAACTCACCGAAGTGAAGTCAAGTTTTCACAGTTCCGAGTTAGTAGTTTTGAGCGTGGCACAAATTATGCTTCATTGACAGCATGGCTAATGTTAAATGTTTATCATTTTAAACTTTGAAAAGAGCCCCTTAATCCCAGATTTGGGACCACACAGCCAGTCACTGATTCCTTCCAAACCACTCGTTGAATTTACGATTCCCAACTTGTGTAATGTTTATGTCCAATGGCCTTTGAGCACCCAATACGTTTTATCTATAACTTCTCTTCACATGACAAGGATTAAGAAAGATTTGCCAGTAGATTGTCGACTTGATTCATGATGATGACTATTAGCTAAGATTGTGAAAGTATTACCTTTATTTAACTAGACAAGTCAGTTAAGAACAGATTCTTATTTTCAATGACAGCCTAGGAACAGTGGGTTAAATGCCTGTTCAGGGGCAGAATAACCTTGTCAGCTTGGGGGTTTGAACTTACATCCTTCCAGTTACTAGTCCAACACTCTAACCACTAGGTTACCCTGCCACCTTAGTATGTTGACATGATCAGTCCAATCAAAGCTACTTTACATATAACATGATTTAAAGTAATTTTATCTGTGGCCAATGACCTTGAGCCTTCTTGGATGGGCACTTCTAATATAACACCCGAAGGGAGAGAATTTTCAAGGTCTCCTCTTACACTTGGCAGTGATGTAATCCCCATGAGTGACAGAACACTGAGCCAATCACGGCGCAACGCTCCGTATTTGAAAGCACTGAACTAGGCTGAAACACCTGCATTTGGAGCCGCCTTACTCAAGCAAACAAAAAACAAAACAAAGGAGACCATGTTTGTATGTGGCTTTATTAACTCTGATATATTATTTTTACATTGTTTGCAAATTGTTATGTGACACATTTAAATTAATGCAAAAATAACATGTTAGATTGTTGAAGAGAGGGAAAGATTGAAGTGTAGGGTCATTGAGGTTGGACGGGATTTTGGGGATGGGGCCAGGGTCTATAAGATGTTAGTATGGCTCTTTTTTATTTTCTCAGAAGTACTGAGTTAGGTAGGAGGATTTTGACATTTGGAGCCAATGTTGTAAACCGTGAACGATCACACACTCCAGTAAAGTAGGTAGCAGCATGCACCTTTAATGTTTGTTTGCGGACCGCCATTATTACTCAATAAAAATATAAACGCAACATGCAACAATTTGAAATCAGTCAATTGAAATTAACATAACATTTTCTGATAAATGCTCTGGTTGACATAACTGCAATCAGCATGCCAATTGCACACTCCCTCAAAATTTGAAACATCTGTAGCATTATGTTTTGTCACAAAACTGCATGTTTTAATATGCCTTTTAGTGCCCCCAGCACAAAGTACACCTGTGTAATAATCATGCGGTTTACTCAGTTTCTTGATATGCCACACCTGTCAGGTGGATTAATTATCTTGGCAAAGGAGAAATGCTCACTAACAGGGATGTAAACATTTGTGCACAAAATTTTAAAGAAATAAGCTTTTTGTACATATGGAACATTTCTGGGATCTTTTATTTCAGCTCATGAAACCAACTTTACACATTGCATTTATATTTTTTTCTTCAGTATAAGTTGTCGAGTCAAATATACTGTATCCATTTTAAGTCTACATTTAGCAAAAATGAATTCTCTTACACATTTTGGGCAGTTAGCTGGCTAACTCATTGGAACAGCGCCCAGTTAAGGTGTTCTCATTCATAGGTTGGGTTTGCTCCAAGCAGAACTCGGCTAGGCGAAGTGAACAGCTGCGCTCGCATATTCCGTTAGAATACATTCATTTGAAAAACGAGAATAAGGTGGCAATATTACTTTTTGTCACTCTTAAGACGCCATAGCCAGTACATTCCTCAAATTAGTCCGAATGAATCTAAGATAACTCAAATGTGTAATTAATTTTCCAGAGGTCTTAGTTGCGCAACTTTTCAAGATGATCGGTACAGTATATCTCAAGTGAAAAAATGTCCATGAACTAGTAGTCTGCAATTGAATGACAACACACTTCATTGAAGACTCCCTACTGTTGACCAATAACAGACGAAGGGGCATAGACTTCGGCTAGCAAACTTCAGCTTGCCACAAGAAAAATTTGGTTGAACAGTCGGAAAAAAAACCTGCCGAATGCTGCTGAACACCAAAATGAACAAAAACGTCAAAAACAATTGTCATATATGCAAACTGTTTAACGTTGGGTGACAAAAATAACCAGAGGGGTCACAGTCAGCGAACGGTTCTAAAAACAGAAATAACTTCAAATCGAGTGCAAACAAAAATAGAAAACAAGTGCAAATAGTAAAATGAATTAATAGAACTGCCACAGTTTCTGTAGATAGGATTTGTCTTTTGCATTGTGCAACAAAGTGCATGAAAAAAAAAAAATATTGTAACATTTCTTCACTTGAAGTGATTTACCTGAGAAAAAACACGCAGACAGTTGGGATAATGGCACCCTATTCTCTGGTCAAAAGGGAATAGGGCGCCATTTTGGATTCAGCTTTAGTCTAGAGTCTAGATGACAGTTGGCCTAGACCGGTACAATTATATATAGATGCAGCCGGGTTGTCTTCCGTTGCAGTCTTCTTCTCTGGTTTCTCTCAGTCTCCCCTTCATTCTTCACCTTTCTCCTCCATCTCTGAATCTTTCTCTAAATTGCCCCTCTTCTCAGTCTCTCCTTCAGTCGGTCCTTTTCTTCCCTCCTCCACTGCTGATGCTTCCCTTTTTTCTGTGACCCTCTCCTCCGCCTTGACTACTGTCCATTTTTCCTCCATCTTTCGTTCCTCACCTGACTCCTCTAAAGTAAGTTCCATCCGCTCCTCTTCCAACTCATCCATCTTCAGCAACTTCTCCTCCCCTTCTAGAATCTCCTTCTCCATGGCAAAGTATTTTTCTGACATCTCTCCTCTTTCATCCTCCATGGCCAAAGCCTTTTCTGCAATCCTCTCCTCCTTATCCTCCTCTTCTCCTTTCACCACTTTCCCCTCTTCATCCTCCATGGCCAAGTATTTTTCCGGTGTCTCTCGTCTTTCATCCTCCATGGACAAAGCATTTTCTGCAATCCTCTCCTCGTCTTCTCCTTTTCCTTCCAACTCCATGACTGTCTCCTCATCCTCTCTCTCCTCTTCTCTCTCCCTGTGGGAGTGTTTGCTCTCCTGGCTGCTGCTCACTGCGTCCTCAGGCAGAGGCTGCCAGTAGTCATACAGTTTACCCTGGAGGCAACAGAAATATTGCATTACTATAAAACACATCACACTGCTATCAAACATGAATTACTACAGCTTACCCTGGAGGGAGGGAACATACATTATTAGAGCAGTTTCTCTCTGCAATGATAAATACACAGAATTAAACCAAACACAGCTCTGCGATACCATAGTTTACCCTGGCAGTACTTCCCAGCAGTATATAAACTCAGCAAAAAAAGAAACATCCTCTCACTGGCAAGTATTTTGGCTGCGTTTATTTTCAGCAAACTTAACATATGTTCGTACAAATATTTACACAAGATACAACAACTGAGACATAAACTGACAAGTTCCATAGACATGTGACTAACCTGAAATTGGATAATGTGTCCCTGAACAAGGGGGGGTCAAAATCAAAAGTAACAGTCAGTATCTTGTGTGGCCACCAGCTGCATTAAGTACTACAGCGCATCTCCTCCTCATGGACTGCACCAGATTTGCCAGTTCATGCTGTGAGATGTTACCCCACTCTCCCACCAAGGAACCTGCAAGTTCCCGGACATTTCTGGGGGGAATGGCCCTAGCCCAGAATGAGCAGTATGGCTGGTTGCATTGTCATGCTGGAGGGTCATGTCAGGATGAGCCTGCAGGAAGGGTACCACATTAGGGAGGAGGATGTTTTCCCTGTAACGCACAGCGTTGAGATTGCCTGCAATGACAACAAGCTCAGTCCGATGATGCTGTGAAACACCTCTCCATACCATGACGGACCCTCCACCTCGATCCCGCTCCAGAGTACAGGCCTCAGAGTGAAGCTCATTTCTTTGACGATAAATGCGAATCCGACCATCACTCCTGGTGAGACCAAACCGCGACTATTCAGTGAAGAGCACTTTGTGCCAGTCCTGTCTGGTCCAGCGACGGTGGGTTTGTTGCCCATAGGCGACGTTGTTGCCGGAGATGTCTGGTGAGGACATGCCTTACAACAGGCCTCCAGCCTCTCTCAGCCTATTGCGGACAGTCTGAGCACTGATGGAGGGATTGTATGTTCCTGGTTTAACTCGGGTAGTTGTTGTTGCCGTCCTGTACCTGTCCCGCAGGTGTGATGTTTGGATGTACTGATCGTGTGCAGGTGTTGTTACACGTGATCTGTCACTGCAAGGACGATCAGCTGTCCATCCTGTCTCCCTGTAGCGCTGTCTAAGGCATCTCACAGTACGGACATTGCAATTTTTTGCCCTGGCCACATCTGCAGTCCTCATGCCTCCTTGCAGCATGCCTAAGGCACATTCACACATATGAGCAGAGACCCTGGGCATCTTTCTTTTGGTGTTTTTCAGAGTCAGTAGAAAGGCCTCTTTAGTGTCCTAAGTTTTCATAACTGTGACCTTAATTGCCTACTGTCTAAACTGTTAGTGTCTTAATGACCGTTCCACAGGTGCATGTTCATTAATTGTTTATGGTTCATTGAACAAGCATGGAAAACAATCTTTAAACCCTATACAAATGAAGATTTGTGAAGTTATTTGGACAAATTTTCTTTGAAGGACAGGGTCCTGAAAAAGGGATGTTTCTTTTCTTGCTGAGTTTAGAATACTTCTAGCTATGTCTTTATGTACTGTAGTTATGCCATGGTCTACCTGGAGAGGCCTGGTTCTCTGGACCAGCACCTGCCACTTGGTGTAGATCCTGGCTACAAAGTCTTTCACCTGGAGAGGGGGAGGGAGAAAGAAAGACGAGAAAGATAGAGCGGAGAGAGAGGAAGTGAGCAAAGGGGGGTTAAGAGCAGTTTAACCAGAGAGATCATATCATTGATGCATTTATGTGGGTTACAGATCCATTGAAATGTCTATATGGAAGGAGTGACCACATACCTTGCTCCTGTACAGCATCTTCTCACTCTCCCTGATGTCACACTTGATATGTTTCTCCAGCTCAGCACATAGCAACAACAACTGGTTCTTCTGCTCCGGAGGGAAGAACTCAAAGTTGGTGGCTTCGTTAGCCAGGGCCAGGAGGCTGTAGCAGAGGTAGTAAGCCTGAAAACAACATGTTAATTAGGCATCAAACAGAAGTACACTGACTGAACCGGGGAGGGACTACTTGGATTATTGGTCCCAATAAAAGAAATATTTTTGTTGAAGTCACTGTTCATTGTCTGACCTAATGAACAAAACCCTAGTACTCCTGATTTACATGAACAACAGGGGTATACTAATTAGGAACCAGAAGGAAGCAAACAAACCTAAGCTGGGAGTGTCTAGCTGCTGCACTTGTTTTGTTGCATAAACATTTTCTGTTGCAAAATGACCCTTATATACCCTGGTAAATAACCCTTTGCTGACCTGCTGGTCCAGAGAGGCACAGTCCTCTTCCTCCTCTTCCCTCTCTCTGTGTGCGTTTTGACTCCTCCTGAAGGAGGTGGCCAGGCCCCGAAGGAGTGAGGATGGGCGCATGCGAGGGAGGTACCGACGCAGGTCTGACAGCTGGAACTCTGTATTGGAGGGCCTGTAAGTGCATCTGATGTTCAGCAGCTTGGAGATGGCCGACACACTGAGGTGTCTCCTGAGTTGCTTGCCGCGAATGTTGTCTGGCAGTAGCTGGACCAACCAGCGCAGGTTGTGGTGGTCATCACTCAGGTCAATCAGCGACATGCAGATCCTGGGCAGCTACAGGATGAAACAGGACATAGATCAACATGAGACAGCAGAAAAAACACACACAAAAGTGACATGAGTTTACCTAGCGAAGGAAAGAAAGGTCAACCAAGAGAAAGAACAACATTTTGACATTGTCTTGGTTTAGGAGGGGAATTCCCTTTTCAACCTCATGTATTAAATCGCCAGTGTCTACTTTTGTCAAAATGGTGCATGTCTACATTCAGCAGCTAAAAAGATAAGGTCCTAAACAAGTCCTCGAATACATGATCAGAGTAGGATTTTAAAAAATGTCAGCGTCCGAAATCGGTCTTGCCTACTTACGGAAACTACATGCTGTGTATCATACAACACAGGCGATCATACAACACTTACATCGTACTGTGGAGTTAAATTGAAAGCAGTAAGCAACACATTCATTCTGAGAATGAATTTGAGTTTATATTGACAAATGTGCAATTGCATTCAATTCCCGCCATTTGTTAATTTTGGTATAGCGCGTCATCCTGTAATTATCAGCTGTTGTCAGCTTACCTTTATTAAACTAAGCAAGTCAGTTAAGAACAAATTCTTATTTACAATGACGGCCTAGGAACAGTGGGTTAATTGCCTTGTTCAGGGGTAGAACGACAGATTTTTACCTTGTCAGCTCAGGGATTCGATCCAGCAACCTTTTGGTTACTGGCCCAACGCTCTAACCACTAGACTACCTGCCGTCCCAATCACACGTGGGTCTGGAAATAATTATATTCCTCCATATTGTGCTCCAAATTCTATTAGATGAAAAGCTGAAATGAGTATGACATCCTGGAATTTAAAGTACTCAAACATCTAAATTCGACATACGATAAAAACATGACATTTTTGCATTCCCAAAATGCCTACTATTTATAACGGAAGTACGAGTATTCAGACATGGCCAGTGATTTTCAAAACCCGCAATGCTTTCCAGCCAGAGGGAGGGCATTTCCTTGCTCCCCATGTAACCACACGTTTATTCAAATGTTTTTACTTTCACCACATCATATTGAACTTTTTCACTTTGGACTCAATTCAATCCGTAGTGCTGAAGAGCGCTGCACTACAGCTCGATAGAAATGTAAAAGGTAATGCTCCCCACGTTAGAAGAGACGACAGTCACGGTAAACGATGCATATGTCAGCTCAAATCGGAAATTACCTTTATATTTCGATTGTGCTGTTTCGCTGAACTTCAGCGATACCGATTGAATAGAAATCTTTATCTTTACAAAACAGATGTGATGTTTTCACATGTATGGTGCTGGAAATAATGAATTACATTTTGGAAAGTGGTGGAATTGCCCTTTAAGTATTGTTACGCTTAATTAGACAGCGGACACAGGCAAGTCGGAGATTAAGTTTGAAAGGCTGAGAGGGGGACTGAACCCACAACCATCGGGGTTATACATGACTGTTTTCTACTGGACCACGCAGGAGAAAGAAATGAAAGGTTGACTGACCATGACGTCCCAGTCCCTGATGCTGCTGATCAGGTTGCGCAGTAGAGAGCGGAGGTGCTCAGTGGGCTGGAGGGTGAGCTGTGTGTCCAAGCCCACTCTGCTCACCACCGTCAGGAGTAACAACAGTTCTCCGTCACTGTAGGCCCGCGGGCACAACGACGTACATTGAGACAGGTACTTGATGACGCTATCAAAGTTGTGTTCAGGGAAAGTGCTGAGCTCCTTCTTACTGGACAGGCTCTCTGTGCTGATCTGGAAGCCCTCTCTACACAGACAAACACACAGGTAGTTATTATCAGTCTATCATCACATTTTTATGAACAAAGTTTATATTGACACATGCTTACAGCAGGTCTCCCTCAGTGAAGGGGGGTTGTAGGTTCTCCAGGGGGAACAGGGTGACGAAGGGAACCCCCATGTTCATCAAGACCAGGGTCACGTCTCCAACACTGGGCACCCACACCTCAAAGCGCTCATTCTTATTCAGCATCATGTGTTCAGCAGCGGAGCAGGCAATATCTTTAAGGGCCTTTAGTACCTGATGACAGGTCAGCTTGTCTGAGTGGACTGACACCATCTACAGGAGGGAGGGAGAGATAGATAGTCAAGTCTTTCTTTAATAAGCCATCCTCATTTGATTAACCCTCCTCCGCTAAAAACACATTGCATACCACGAGAGAGAGAAAGACAGATCCATCCATTGGCACATTTAATTCAAGCAATTATTCAAACAAATCTATTTGTAAAAGGGGGTGTGGAATAGTACCTGGAAGAGCCAAAGGGTCACCTGGGGAGGGCAGGGGGAGGAGCGGTAGGCTCTCTGGATCAGCTCGGAACTGACATGGGACCTGAACTGGTCTGGAGTGGACCTGCGAGATACCAAGGGGGAGGGAGAGAGAGAAAATGAGGGTGATGGGAGCAAGAGAGATTAGAACTAAACATTGAACTGCCTCTCTTTCAGCCTGTTCACTCACACAAAAAGTCTTACCAGAGTAGTGTTTTCTGAGCGGTGTCTCGAGGGGAGACGTTGCAGTGTCTCAGCTGCAGTGTGTGTTGGCTGAAAAGACGGCCAAAGTTGTCCAGGCTAAACATCGCTTCGCCGGGGTGCAGGTCTCGGATGGCACTGGACACCACCGAGAAACGCTGCAGGAACTCCCTGGGCGGAGAAGAATGTGGAATTGTGGTCATTACACCATTTCCCAGTGGTCTCCAAACTGCTGTCGTGCCTCCTCTGTTGTTACTTTTGTTTGTGTGAAATGGCCTCCTCTATGTGCTCTCCTACTCTGCATTTAAGTGTGTGTGTGTGTGTTAAGCGTATGTGCTGTTACCTCTGCTGGTGGGAGATGGCCGCCTCCATGTTCTCTGCGCTCTCATCCTCCTCCTCCTCCTCCGCCAGTCTCAGCAGGTTCTCCTCACAGGAGAGACGCAGCTTGGTCTCCATCTCCTTAGACCTTGGGGGAATAACCATGACATTGCACACATTATGACATAGTACGCATACGATATGACATAGAAGTCTTGTTGAAGCAATGCAGAGACCTCTACATCTCCTTAAACAAGGGGGGGGGGGGGTGGAGACAAGGGCAGAACAATGTCATGTCACGTTGTCATTTTAAAGCAATGTAGTGATTTTGCCATCACCTTGACCCACATGGAGAAAATAGCACCAATAATAGTCAGGTATGATAAAGCAATACCTTTGAATGCTCTCCTTTTCCTTCAGCATCTCGTCCAGGTTGTTCCTGTAACTCGTGGGTTTGGCTTTAGACGTCACAGGCTGCCAGAGAGAACACACAAACGTCATCACCTCATTTAGACCGAGTTCATACTAGTGTAACACTGTAATATGCTTCTACACCTGCATTGCTTGCTGTTTGGGGTTTTAGGCTGGGTTTCTGTACAGCACTTTGAGATATCAGCTGATGTACGAAGGACTATATATATAAATACAATTTTATTTTTTGATTTAATATTGTTAGTGACGACTTGGGATATGTAGTCCACTATTTTTCTGCACCTCAAATGAGTAATTTGAATTTTTCTAACCTTCTACTGTAGGTTAACCAAACACAACCAAACGACATGCTAGAAAGTAGCTGCTACATTGTTGCTATACTGCACATTTAAGCCTACTTCAAAACTGGAACATTACAATGAGTAAATACACATTTAAACAATAATCTTGAGTCCCAAATGGCACCCCATAGAGCATTACTTTTGACCAGGGTCCATAGGGACACCATTTGGAACACAGCCCTAAGAAAGTAGCATTTTACCAGCTGGCTGTGGTGTCGGGGCCCAACAGGGGTGCTGGGTGCAGTGAAGGTTCCTTTCTCTGGGGTGTCTGGGGGGCGGGCGGTACGGTCCAGGATCTGCTGCAGGGATGGCAGCTCGTCCTCACTGCTGCTGCTGCTGCTGCTGGCCTGAGATAGCTCCAACTCTAGACCCAGGTCGAGGCCTAGGCCCAGCTCAACATCCAGAGGGTCCTCCTCCAGAAATATCAGACTTTTCTGGGGATTGTCCAGCTTGCTTCTTTTTTCTCCTTCCTCAAGGAATGATAAACTCTTCTGGTCTCCTTCCTTCCTCTTTTCACCCTCCTTTCCTTTTCGGTCCAATCGTGAGGTGGGAGAAGGGAGGAAGGAAGAGCTGGTGCTGGCTTTGAAGTCTGCAGTCCCCATGTTAAACGACTCGTCCTTACACAAGGATGAGGACTTTGCGGAGGCTGAGAGGGGGATAGTTTTCAGGGCGGAAGACTCATTCTTGAGGTTGGCATGCTCATCCATAGGTGACTCCAAGCCCGCTGAAGGAATACCAAGAGATCTGGGTCCTGCCTCTGTCTTAACAGACTCATCCGCAAACCGTCTCACAGCGGGAAAAGTAGGACTCGTTTTCAGTTTGGATGCGACATCCTCCATCGTAACAGACTCATCCTTAGGGGATGATGGCTTCCCTGAGGAAGTGCAGGTGATGGTCCTGTATGAGGCGGTCTTTAATTTAGTCAAGTCAGTCCCGCACGACTCCAGCCTTAAAAAAGAGGGAGAGTAGATGTTAGGGCCCAGGAGTAGTTTAGAGGGGTCCACTGCCGCTACCTTACAGGGAAAGATATTGGGGCCAGAGATTCGCTCCGAGGGGGAGATTTGGGGGATTTTTCTGGGGCTTGTTACAGAGGTGGGCTGCAGTCTTTTAGAAGCACCACAGACTGTAGCCGACACACCAGACACAAGAATCTTGTGTACAGAGGGCGACCCGTCTACTCTCTGGGGACCGGAGGAAAAGGTCATTGCTGCTCTCGACAGGCTAGAGGTTATGGGGTCAGGAGTGAAAAGGTCATTCAGGTCATCCGACAAGGCCGACATTCCCCGGGGGCGAGTGACGTTTCGGTTCTGTGCCAATCCGAGATGGCGCAGAGAACTAGAGCAGTTAGAGTATGAGCTGTGAGACCTCGAGACAGGTTTGGGGGTTCTTCTGTCGGTGCGACCTGTCGGTTCTCTTCCTCTACTCTCTGGCGCTCTTGCTCTGCCCTCTTTCCCTCTGCTGCATTCTCCTCTACTAGCACTTTTGACAGGCAAGTTCGCTGGGTGACCGGATTGGAGATTACTACCACTATAAACAGATTGAGGGTTGACAGATTGGTGATTCATTCCACTGTATCTACACTGAGGATTGCTATTCTCCCTCACACTGTTCCTGCATGGTGGTTGTCCTCGGTTGTTAAAGACCTGCCTCGCAGGCTTGGGTGAAGGGAGTGGAGAAGTAGGAACAATCTCCATCCCTCTCGCCATCCCTCCCTCCGTCTTCTTAGGGGTGAGACGCTCCTTCAAACTCAGAATAGGACCTGAGTTCAGACTGTTTTTCATGAAGACTTTCTTCAGGTAGGATGGGCTGGGGGGTGGTATTTACAACAGAGCATTTAGCCATCGCAAACCAGACTAAATAGACAAAATATCACAATCAGCAAGATTTACAGCTTTTCAATCATTATTTCAATTGATGATATATTCATTGATTCATGTAAAAAATAACTTAGAAATGCCTTATGAGCCTAGATAGTACAATTATCTAACTTATCAGAACCCAAAATATAAGGTTGGCTTACTCCATTGTCTGTCTTTCTGTAGCAATTTTCAGCAAGTACACTTCATGCAAAGTTAACCCTAATAGTAATTGCCCAATGGGGACAAATCAAGTTTTTAAAATGTTTATTTCACCTTCATTTAACCAGGTAGGCCAGTTGAGAACAAGTTCTCATTTACAACTGCAACCTGGCCAAGATAAAGCCAAGCAGTGCGACAAAAACAACAGAGTTAAACAAACAAGCGTACAGTCAATAACATAAAAGAAAAGAAAAATATACTTTTCTATGTGGTGTTTGCAAATGTAGAAGAGTAGAGGGGTAAGGCAATAAATAGGCCATAGAGGCAAAAATAATTACAATTTAGCATTAATACTGGAGTGATAGATGTGCAGATCATGATGTGCAAGTAGAGATACTAGGGAGCAAGAGGGTAAGTAATAATATGGGGATGAGGTAGTTGGGTGTGCTATTTACAGATTGGCTGTGTACAGCGGATGCTTAAAGTTAGACAGGGAGATAAGACTCCAGCTTCAGAGATTTTTGCAATTCGTTCCAGTCATTGGCAGCCAAAGGAAGTGTTGGATTTGGGGATGACCAGTGCAATATACCTGCTGGAGCGCGTCCTACAGGTGGGTGTTGCTATGGTGACCAGTGAGCTGAGATAAGGTGGGGCTTCACCTAGCAGACTTATAGATGACCTGGAGCTAGCGGGTTTGGCGACGGATATGTAGTGAGGGCCAGCCAACGAGAGCGTACAGGTCGCAGTGGTGGGTAGTATATGGGGCGTTGGTGATCAAATGGATGGCACTGTGATAGACTACATCCAGTTTGCTGAGTAGAGGGTTGGGGGATATTTTGTAAATGACATCGCCGAAGTCAAGGATCGGTAGGATAGACAGTTTTACGAGGGTGTTTGGCGTGTGAGGCTTTGTTGCAAAATAGGAAGCCGATTCTAGATGTAATTTTGGATTGAAGATGCTTAATGTGAGTCTGGAGAGTTTACAGTCTAACCAGACACCTAGGCATTTGTAGTTGTCCACATATTCTAGGTCAGAATCGTCCAGAGTAGTGATGCTAGTCGGGCGGGAGGGTGCGGGCAGCAATCGGTTGAAGAGCATGCACAGTTTTACTTGCATTTAAAAGCAGTTGGAGACCACGGAAGGAGTGTGGCACTGAAGCTCATTTGGAGGTTTGTTAACACAGTGTACAAAGAAGGGCCAGATGTATACATAATGGTGTCGTCTGCGTAGAGGTGGATCAGAGAATCACCAGCAGCAAGAGCAACATTGATCTATACAGAGAAAAGGAGTCGGCCCGAGAATTGAACCCTGTGGCACGCCCATAGACTGCCAGAGGACCGGACAACAGGCCCTCCGATTTGACACACTGAATTCTATCTGAGAAGTAGTTGATGAACCAGGCAAGGCAGTCATTTGAGAAGCCAAGGCTATTGAGTCTGCCGATAACAATGCGGTGATTGACTAGTCGAAAGCCTTGGTCATGTCGATGAAGACGGCTGCACAGTAGTCTTTTATCGATGGCAGTTATGATATCGTTTAGTACCTTGAGCGTGGCTGAGGTTCACCCATGACCAGCTCGGAGACCAAATTGCATAGTGGAGAAGGTACAGTGGGATTCGAAATGGTCGGTGATCGGTTTATTATCTTGGCTTTCAAAGATTTTAAAAAGGGCAGGGCAAGATGGATATAGGTCCATAACAGTTTGGGTCTAGAGTGTCTCCCCCTTTGAAGAGGGGGATGAGCGAGGCAGCTTTCCAAACTTTGGGGATCACAGACGATACGAAAGAGGTTGAATAGGCTAGTAATAGGGGTTGCAACAATTTCAGCGGATAATTTTAGAAAGAGAGGGTCCACGTTGTGTTGAATGTCTACCCTTCTCACCTGGCTGTTCCATAGGGTGGGTGACTGGTACAGATAGGGGCGGGGCTTGAGTTTGGCCTATAGTCCTCCGGACGCAGTTTCTTATTGGCCTTTTCCTCCCCTTTCGTTCTCTCCTCCAAGTCTGGGTTTCTACCCCTCTTCTGTGACAGGGATTTGGTGCCTACTGGTGGGAGAAAGCAGCAGCAGCATCAAAAACAACAACTCAAATAGTTCAAAAAGTAAAATACTATAGAATGAGTAAGTGGGTTCTAGAAAGGCCCTTCAATAGATGTTAAAATTACATTTTTCATAAAACGAGGGGGAAAAAGTCATTTAACACACATTACAATAAAACAGAGTCCCACTAGATTACAACTCTATTTTTCCATCAGCTAACTGCTGCACTTCATGCGAAGTTAGCCAGAATTTACATGGTTTACTACTCTCAACAAATCATTAGTCAAATGACAGAGGGGCATCAGAAACTACTATACTTGCCTGCATCAGCATTGTTACTGTATAAAAACAACATTGAAACATCATTTGGAGATGGTTACCCTACTGATTTGTTTATAGACTACATTTACACAGGTTCAGTAATCTATTCAGCAATCTAAACTAAGAGGTCTAGGATGTGCTTGATATTTTACATAAGTTAGGTATAATTTGTACCTGGAGTGAACAGTTTGCTAGTTTGAGTGGTTCCTCTGTTGTCCAGGGAACCACCACTCTGCGGAAAAACAAACATATTAGTCATTTATATTATACAGAGCGACTTACAGGTGTGAGTGCCTACATTTTTGTACTGGTCCCCTGTGGGTATCGAACCCACAACCCTGGCGTTTTAGGCACCATGCTCTACCAACTGAGCCAATATCAACATCAGTAGATGGATTTCCCTCCAAATGGTGACAGATTGCACGCAAATATTCTCAAATCTGCATTAAAACCAATAGTCACATTTTTCCAATAGAGATGTTTCCATCCAATTGACTTGTTGTCGATAAAAAGGCTATGCGTGACGACATAGTGCACATAAAATAACCTTTGCAGTTAAATAAAATATACAAGTTAAATGGGTTTCCATCGCATTTGTCATAAAAAATGTTGAGTTATATAGCAAAGGTGCCCACTCTGGTCTTGATAGGTGCTCTCTAACCCAGTGGTTCCCAGACTGTGGGGGGGCACAGTGTGTCATGAACAGTGCTTGTGCCCATAGAAATAGATGTGGGGTGCTGGATGTTCCCCAATGCTGGAAGGGGGACCTGGGTGAAACATTTTGGGAACCCCTAGCCAACAGCTTGCAGATACAGTGCGGGTAGGTTGCCAACATGAGATTATTTTTATTTGTCAAACGGCAGCCAAGCATCAATCGTCATGTCACCAGAATAAGACTTCATATTTATTGGCAAGGAGCACCAAGCTCATCACTGTGCACATTCACCACCCTGTGAAGTTCATAACTTATTTTATCTGTAGCCTAATAAACTGCATGCTTTCCCAAGTCGTAGAGGGAGGACCAGACATGTCATTGCCCAACTCCAAATTTACTTCGATATGATGGTTATTACATCAATATTAGTGCATAAAGGAGTTTCCACCTCCATTTCACAAAAAGATCCCACCTTGTATAGCGTATTTTGTTTTATCAACATTTGGAAAGTTTACAGACAAATGTGCTGTTCATTCACAAGTCTGTCGTGAATGTTTTTTATTCCACATAAAAAAGGTTGGATGGAAACCTTATTATTGAATTGTAATTATTGAACTGTGTAAGGTGAGAGTTTAGATTATGGTCTGTGTTTGTATCTGCTGCTGACACCACGTTTCGGGATCAATATAGATCTTTATCCATCTACCTGCTGTGGATTGACAGGGCTACACATGGTGTGTGACAGTGGACAACCGTTCTTCATTGTGTCCTTCTTGTCGTCACCTGCTGTGTACTGGGGGGTAGACTGGAGGGGCAAGCCAGCAGTAAACAGAGCGCTAGAGCTCCCAACATCACTGATGCCTGTTCCCGTACCAACCCTAGGGTCCAAGGTTATACTCCTAGAGGGGTTAGGGGTCACAGGGCTGTGGGAAGTCTGTATCTTCCTGGTGATGGGGTTTGTTAAGTTGGCCTTGCCATCCTTGGCTTCATCCCCACCTCCACCCCCAGAAGCTCGGTGATGCACCCCTGGCAGTTGGGGAGGGTGAGGTCCAGGAGAGGGCTTGGCCCTCACTGGGTCCAGTCCTGGGCTTGTCAAGGGTGGCACTCGTTTTGGCAGGGGGTGCGTGTTCGGGTTGGACAGGCATCCGCGGGGCTGAGAGGGTTTCATGGGGGTCACCTGGAGGTAGGAGGCGGCCGGGGAGGGTTTGGGACCAGGCAACCCTAGAGGGATGACATCTTTGATTGCAAACACAGGAGGAAGAACGACACAGGTGTAAGCAAATAAACCAGCAGAGATATAACCCAGCACCATACGGATGAACCATCCCCTCCCAGTGCACCACAAGTTTGCTCAAAACAAAAACGTACACTGTATTAATGCAGGTTAACAGCCCAAAAGCATTTTGTGGCCCACCACTATACGAAGGGCAACAAGATATTATTAACCAATTTATGCTAACTCAAAAAGTATTTTCAGAATACAGGGAAAGTGAGCAAGTAATAGTTCTGAGTTTGAGCCCAGAATAATCATGTAAGCTATATAGTTTGTTATGGTTATTGTGCCAAGGTGTCAAACAAAATGCACAAAGCCAGACAAAGAAACAGACACCACGCAGAAGCAGCCAGGGTTTTGACGCAGTTCAAGGGTTAGTGTAACCATAACACCAAATGACACAACAATGAAGCATTATGCTGTAGCCTGTTATTGCGCCAAGTCACAACGCAATAAAAAAACTAAAACATTATCTGTTTCTCACCTGCATTGGTGCAGGGTAGCCTAGTGGTTAGAGCGTTGGACTAGTAACCGGAAGGTTGCAAGTTCAAATCCCCGAGCTGACAAGGTACAAATCTGTCGTTCTGCCCCTGAACAGGCAGTTAGCCCACTGTTCCTAGGCAGTCATTGAAAATAAGAATTTGTTCTTAACTGACTTACCTAGTTAAATAAAGGTAAAATAAAAGATTATATATACAGCTGAAATCTGAAATTTACATACACCTTAGCCAAATACATTTAAACTCAGTTTCACAATTCCTGTCTTAGGTCACTTCATTTTAAGAATGTGAAATGTCAGAATAATAGTAGAGAATGATTTATTTCAGCTTTTATTTCATTCATCACATTCCCAGTGGGTCAGAAGTTTACATACACTCAATTAGTATTTGGTAGCATTGCCTTTAAATTGTTTAACTTGGATCAAACGTTTTGTGTCGCCTTCCACAAGCTTCCCACGATAAGTTGGGGGGAATTTTGTCCCATTCCTCCTGACAGAGCTGGTGTAACTGAGTCAGGTTTGTAGGCCTCCTTGCTCGCACACGCTTTTTCCATTCTGCACACTAATTTTCTATAGGATTGAGGTCAGGGCTTTGTGATGGCCACTCCAATACCTTGACTTTGTTGTCCTTAAGCCATTTTGCCACAACTTTAGAAGTATGCTTGGGGTCATTGTCCATTTGGAAGAGCCATTTGCAACCAAGCTTTAACTTCCTGACTGATGTCTTGAGATGTTGCTTTAATATATCCACATAATTTTCCATCCTCTCGATGCCACCTATTTTGGGAAGTTCACCAGGCCCTTCTGCAGCAAAGCACCCGAACAACATGAAGCTGTCACCCCTTTGCTTCACGGTTGGGATGGTGTTCTTCAGCTTGCAAGCCTCCCCCTTTGTCCAAACATAACAATGGTCATTATGGCCAAACTGTTCTATTTTTGTTTCATCAGACCAAAGGACATTTCTCCAAAAAGTACAATCTTTGTTCCCATGTGCAGTTCTTCCTCGCTGAGCAATCTTTCAGATTATGTCAATATAGGACTTGTTTTACTGTGGATATAGATACTTTTGTACCTGTTTCCTCCAGCATCTTCACAAGGTCCTTTGCTGTTGTTCTGGGATTGATTTGCACTTTTTGCACAGTGAATTAAAAGTGAAATAATTTTTCTGTAAACAATTGTTGGAAAAATGACTTGTGTCAAGCACAAAGTAAATGTCCTAACTGACTTGCCAAAACTATAGTTTGTTAACAAGACATTTTTGGAGTGGTTGAAAAACTAGTTTGAATGATTCCAACCTAAGTTTATGTAAACTTCTGACTTCAACTGTAAGTACAATCTCACTCCGTTACATTAGCACGTGACAATGCCTGAGGCAGCCACACGAAGCAGCAGGCACCACAGTTATCTACGTGTAGTGAAATCATGTGTGTTTGTATGTAGATAGGTTGCCTGAGTTCAGTGTTGTTTCATCAGTTGTGTCAAGATCTGAAACTCACCAATACTGCCTTTTGGAGACAAGTAGTCTGCAATTGATCTGTAACAACAGACAAAAGTCAGTCAAGAAATTATTCCCCAAAAAGTCAGGTTCAACATTATGCTGTATTTTAGTCAATTAAACATTAAAAATGGCATACGACAAGTCATTCATACAATGGAAAGAGCAACCTGACTGTGGCAAAGTATTTCAATTTTTATTTAACCTTTATTTAACTAAGCAAGTCAGTTAAGAACAAATTCTTATTTACAATGACGGCCTATACTGAAGTAGATGGGTTACACCTGTCAAACCTGTCTCGCTCACATACTTGTGCATTAACTAGGATACTAATAGTAAATTTGCTAGTTAGGCCTAATTGACAATAACACATTAAGTCTACAAAGCAATGTGTCTCACTCGTTAACTTAGTCTTAGCATTTAAAAAAAATCGTCTACAACGCAACACGTTTGGGTTTTTAACTTGCTACTCTAGCAACAAAATATTCTGTCGACTTGTAATATATTGCTATCTACTGTAGCTAGCTAGCACTCCACTAGCTAGGTGACGTTAGATAGCTCCCAATGTTTATTAGACTTCCGCCAGGAACATCTAGCTAGCGAGGTTACACATCTGTATGTGAGATGACTAACTTACAAAGCTAGTAATTACTAGTTATTACTAACAAGTCAAAAATGATAGACAAGCTCACAATGGTTAGTTTATGTTGCACAATACCGTCACAGATAGAACAATGAGACAGATGTTTCACCGGATGTATAAATCTGAAGCATCCGGTTGACGATTCCACTGAGGAAGACCAGTGGCAGAAATTAATTTTGGCCGTTCTACAAATGTTATCATCGATGGAACATTTGATCTCGATACAGTTTTTCTCTAGCCAAAACTACCTGTTACAAACACAATGGGCTAAGTTTAGTAGACTTTACCCTTTGCCACATTGTATAAAAAGTGCGTTGTTTAGGAGTGCACGTTCCAATTGGATTATTGCACACGCACACATCAGAGTAGGCGTTCCCTAACGGAAATGTGCAACGCCCCAATAGGATCTCGCTAGCTCGTGCTTGGCTCTGCCCACAAGCTTGCTTGTTCTGCCCACTATCGTTCATGTGCTCCCATTGGAAAGGACAGTTAGTGGTATATCTTTTGTTAGTTATAAACAATCTTAGGTAGCGTTAGCTAGCATTTATTTAGCTAGCTAGCTATATCTTCTGGAACGCAGTTAGTTTCTTACCTCCCATTTCCTTCAGATTGTATTTTTATGACAGAACAAGTTAACATTTAAATTGACTTCGCTATGTATTTGTTTCCGCATCAGACTATCAATACTGATACTTTACTTCCTTTCACTCTCCCGCCTGCAGTAAAGTTGTTATGATACCCGCCATTTTCGTTAATTTCCACAATGGGTGGGTCTAAACATGAATGCGGATTGGTTAAAACCGCATTTAAACCAGTGTCTATTCCACAAATTACCACCGACTAAATCTATTATATGAAAATGGCTATTTATGCTGTTCCATCTGACTGCGCAATCCACTGTCTCATCATCACATCCAGGCCATTTATAAACTTAATCTCCAATGTAAAAACCATTTAGACATTCTCACATTTCGTTTTCAACCGCGGATATTTGTATAAAACTTGCTGTCTGTCTCTTGACATTTGCTACATTGTTTCAATATTGAAATTCGATCTCCAGCTGTTGCATAGTAATGGACGTGTCTGGCAGTCGAAATCATGAATCAGCATCATTTTTATGGATATATACAATGAAATGACGTGACTGTAAATTCACCGTGGTTGGCTAGCTAACAAAGCAAGGGATAAGAACGTTACCAGCCAGTATGGCAATTGAACATTTAGAACGAACAACTGGGTCTTGTCCATAGAAACAGAGCAAGAAGATTTGACTGGGTCGTGTCTCTTGGGTAGCAACCCTAGATTTCTGTCGGGATTATACTTTGTGGAAGGATGCAATATACTGAACAAAAATATAAACGCAACAATTTCTTGGGTAGCATCCCTAGATTTCTGTCGGGATTATACCTTGTGGAAGGATGCAATATACTGAACAAAAATATAAACGCAACAATTTCAAATATTTTGCTGTGTACAGTTCATGAGGAAATCAGTCAGTTGAAATAAATACCAAAGGCCATATTCTATGGATTTCACATGACTGGGAGCCAGGCCCAGCCAATCAGAATGCGTTTTTTCCCTGGCAAATGGGCTGTATTACAGACAAAAATACTGTTCAGTACCCCACCCTCCCTCTCTGATGATCCCACAGGTGAAGAAGCCGGAAACTGTGCGCAGGCTTTTGTTTCAGCCCAGCACTAGCACACGTGATCTGACTAATTCTGTTCATGAACAGTTGATTTCAAAACAGGTGTATTAGTGAAAGGCTGTAACAAAACCCTGCACACCCTGTGGCTCTCCAGCGATCACTGTTCTCGGGCCTGGGCTGGCGTGGTTACACGTGGGCTGTGGTTGTGATGCCGATTGGACATAGAGGCAAATTCTCTAAAATGACATTGGAGACAGCTTATGGTAGAGAAATTAACATGTAATTATCTGGAAACAGCTCTGGTGGACATAACTGCATTCAGCATGCCAATTGTAAGCTCCCTCAAAATGTAGATGGCACAATTTTTTTTTTTTTTTAATTTACAGAAAGCCAGGGGCACACTAACACTCAGACACAGTTTACAAAGCATGTGTGTTTAGTGAGTCCACCAGGTCAGCGGCAGTAGGGATGTTCGGTTGAGAAATGCGTGAATTTGACGATTGTCCTATTCTGCTAAGCATTCAAAATGTAATGAGTACTTTTGAGTGTCAAGAAAAATGTAGAGTAAAAAGTACAATATTTTCTTAAGGAATGTAGCAAAGTAAAAGTAGTCAGAAATATAACTAGTAAAGTACAGATGCATTTTATTAGTCACATGCGCCGAAGACCTTAGCGAAATGCTTACTTATGAGCCCCTAACCAGCAGTGGTTAAAAAAAAGATAAATACCACCCAAAACTACTTAAATAGTACTTAAGTATTTTTACACCACTATTTGTTTGTGTAGTCTGAATAAATTAATATTTTTTTAAAATTATTATTATTATTTTTTTTAAATCATTGAGTATGTCAGTAACCAGTATAAAAGTGATAATGCATGGTTTGCCTGCCCTCGACAACACCCATGCCAAATATATCCTCCAAACACCGGCTTCTCTGGCATTATCACTTGACTGTGCATGTTCAGTAGCCAAACGTTGTCGAATAGAGCCTATGACGCCTTGTTCTACATATCGGAGGCGGTTTCCTTCTACATAACAATGTTGTCTGAACGTTACAAAAGAAACATGGTCCTGCTGAACACGACTGTGGGATGTATTCATTAACTCTTGCAACAGAAACTGTTGCATGTTTAAGAACCAAACAGAGCGAAAACGAGCAGGGACCCACCTAAATTTGTCCAATAGAAACTCTTATTTTTGTTGCAAAATGTTTTGCAACAGAATCAGAGTAATGAATACACCCCTGCAGTGAAATTCATACTAAAACAATAATGACTTCAATAACATTTAAAGATATATAAAATTAAATAAAAATACAATTTAAAAAAAGGTAAACTGACCAAATCATGTTTCTTCCCACACACATTTATTGGTTCAGCACAGGTTTCAGTGCTGTACATTAAAAAGTACATTGCAATTATTACATTATTCCAAATGATCTTATTTTCAGTCATAAGATTGCCAACCATTTCAAAAGAGAAAGCTTTGGGAATGGGTGGGGAAGGATATAAGCAGCATATCCTATAGGAGCAGGTACCTACACTGCAGTTTCCCCATTTAGAGGGGTCCAGCAGCATACAGGGTAGCAAAAGTAAACTTATAGTAAAATGCATGTTCCACCATGAAGCCTATTCATAAGTTGCGGAATGCTCAAAGTTTCAGATAAAAATGTAATGTTTAGAATCAGCTCGCTTGGACATAGAAGAGGAGAGTTGGTCTGTCGTGTGCAATCTATTTCATGCTGTGAAATATGAATGTTTAGCCCTGAATGCCACTGATGAAGCAGAAACAGACTGACATAGCAGGTACCAAACATTTGATCCCACTGACAAAACAGTAGCCACGTGCCACAATAGTCACCAGGAAATGGGATGGAAAGACATGTCACACACAGTAGTACTAGACATGTAAATGACACACAGAAGTAGCATCCAAGGCTAGGGGGTCAGAGGAGAAAAAGTTATTTAGTCTCTGCCATGGCTCTCGAAGGAGATGGAAACAGTCTTCCAACTACCGATACAGTGGTTCTACAGAGAATTGTACGACCAGAAACAGAGCACATTGGAAAATAAAAAATAGTACAATCTTACGTGTTTAGTGTAAATAACTTTACTTTTAAAGTGCAAATATTCTTCTATAACATTAAATATACTATTTTTTAGCGAGACTAGGAAGTATGGTAACACAGGACAAAATATTTTCAAATAAATTAGGCTTCATCACATTCGTAATCTCAATGTTCCATTGTTAAACAGGGAAAGACACAATAAGCCAGTGGAATGATGACTGATTTGATAGTGTAGTCAGTTGTCCCCATAGAAGTGGCTTGGTCAATATTAATCTATACTAATTTATTAGTTACTTTATAATCCACATTTGTTAGATTTTCTATGCACAGTAGGGTTGAATACGAACACATTCTTAGTAGCTATGTTTCTTGGACTGCAAATACAGTGTGTGTGTGTGAGAGCTCCTTTGAGATCTGTAGTATTACTAACCTCCAACCCATATCCCTTTACCCCTACTCTGTGCCAAATGGAGTAGAATGAAGCTTCCCAGAAACACTGATCTAAGGTCAGTTTTACATGCTTCCTACGGAAGGTTAGGAATTGATGGGAGGCTAATATAAAATCTGATCCTAGATCTGTAAATAAGCACAACTTCCTACTCCACGATGCACAAAGTGCTCCCTCTATTTTTTGGCTTTGCCCTGGGCTGCCACGGCCTCCATAGCCTTCCTGACAGTTTCCTCATCCCCCAGGAACTGCATGGGCTTGACAGGCTTCAGGTTCTTGTCCAGCTCATACAGGATGGGGATGCCTGTGGGCAGGTTCAGCTCCATGATGGCTTCCTCAGACATACCTGCAGGGAGCAGCACATAGGGGTTATGGTTAATCAGTGACGACAACATAAATTAAACAATCACAACAATCACAACAAAGAAAGTGTAAACAAAAAAATAAGGAGCACACAGATGACACTCACATTTCATATGTGCAGATTAGAATGTAAAACGATACTACCACAGACCAGTACTTCCTAGAAACCAAGCAGAATAAATTCCAGTCCTGGGGAGAAACTGTGTGCAGGCTTTCGTTTCAGCCCAGCATAAGCACACCTGATCCGACTAATTCTGTTCATGAAAAGTTGATGATTTCAAAACAGGTGTATTAGTGAAAGGCTGTAACAAAAGCCTGCACATCCTGTGGCTCTTCAGAGATCACAGTTCTAGGCAGTTCTTACTACTTACCCTCGAGATGCTTGACAATGCCCCTGAGGCTATTGCCATGGGCAGCGATGAGAATCCTCTTGCCCAGTTTGATCTGGGGCACAATCTCGTCATTCCAGTAGGGCAGTGCCCGGGCGATGGTGTCCTTCAGGCTCTCACAGGATGGAAGCTGCTCTTCCGACAGGTCTCCATAACGACGGTCCTAAATAAAAGATGGAGATATTTAGTATGTCAACAAACCGAAAAATGCCTAACAGCAACCTGGGCCTAAACCCTCATACCACCATATTGCTTTCAGTCAATCAATTGCATTTATAAAGCCCTTTTTCACCCAATTCTGATGTTTTGCCCAATTATTGGCAAAAGAACAGATGGGTCAAAAGACCAATTAGTAAGAAATCAGAATTGCACCCCAAATCTCAGGGGGTACAAATAACTTGATGGCTGGAAGTTGGGAGTCATAACCATTATGCTTACATTTCTCTGCATATCTCGAGCTGTCTATTATACTGAATGGAGTTATTTATTTTTGACTAAATATGCTTCTGTTCAAATCTGGTTAAGATATTGAAAGGAATGAGAGTTTTATTCAGTACATTTAGTAATTTCTTGCTTTTCTAAAGTCTACCAACACTTCACATTTAAGTAATTTTGCAGATGCTCTTATCCAGAGTGACTTACAGTAGTGAGTGCATACAGTTTCATACTGGTCCCCTGTGGGAAATCAAACCCACAACCTTTGCGTTGCAAGTGCCATCTCTACCAACTGAGCTGGACAACCTTTCCAGCAGGCATGCCAGCTAAGGTAGTAGCTAGCTTGTCTAACTCAAGTTGATTGACAGCCTGAAATGGCTAGTTATAGCTAGTTATAAAATTGCTAGGTGGCTAGAGGTATCATCCCCGTTTCCAATTGGCTCATTCGCCCCCCCCCTCCCTGTAACTACTCTCTGGGTCATTGGTGTAAATGAGAATGTGTTCTACTACTTACCTGGTAAATTAAGGGTACAATAAAAATACAGAAATGAAACAATTTGGGGGAAGGAAAACAGCAACTGTCCAGTGCTTTTGATTCTACATTGAACAAGTCAGACAAATTCATTGCATATTTCCATACGTTTAGCATAAAGACCAGTAGGCCCATGCCTCTGCTAGTCCTACTTGGTGATTTTTAAACGCGACCCGACAGTGCAAATGACACTTTCACCAATTGATTCTGATCCCAGCTGAACTATATCACACTCCTCTGCAATAGATTAACTCAAGAGTTGAAACACCAAAAGACCATGAATACAAAAAGATATCACACACACAAATTCTCTTTTTGTTAAAGGCCCAGCACAATTTTTATACACACACACTCAGTGGCCAGTTTTTTGCCCAGTTCACAAAAATGGTTTGCTCCTATAGACAGTAAGTCAGGTGGCCATCACTTGCTACATGAAGGCATAGCAGCAGTCAGTTACTGTTCGATTTAATGTTAGAATGGGCAAAACGAATGACATTGAGCATGGTATCATTGTCGGTGCCAGTATCTCAGAAAAGGCCGGCCTCCTGGGTTTTTCCACACACAAGTGTCTAGGGATACCGAGAATGGTGCGACAATCAAAAAAACAAAAGTCAGCAGCAGTCCTGTGGGTGAAATCAACGAGCTGTTGAGGTCGAAGGAGAATGGCAAGAATTGTGCAAGCTAACAAGAGGCCACAAACAAGCAAATAATGGCGCTGTACAACAGTGGTGTTCAAAACGGCATCTTGGACCACCTAACTCGTCATCCTTGTCACAGATGGGCTATTGCCGCAGACAACCACACCGGGTTCCACTCCGATCAGCTAAAAACAAGAAGCGGCTCCAGTGGGTACGCGATCAACAACACTGGACAATTGAAGAGTGGAAAAATGCTGCCTGGTCTGACAAATCCCGGTTCTTGTTTTGTCATGCTGATGGCAGTCAGGATTTGACATAAGAAGCATGAGTCCATGGCCCCATCCTGCCTGGTGTCAACGGTACAGGCTGGTGGCGGGGGTGTGGGGAATGTTTTCCTTGACACCAATGGAGTAACTTGTCCATTCCCCAAAGAATTCAGGCTGTTCTGGAGGCAAAGATACCTAATAAACTGGCCACTGAGTGCATATTTCCACACTATGAGATTGGAATAATACTGTGAATATGGTGATAATGCCATTTTAGTGTAAGATTGGTTTGAAAAGACGGCCTTTAATTTCAGCTCATTTTGGTGGGATGGAGTTTGCCTGTCTGGTGACATCACCATGTGGTAAATTAATTAAGACCAATAAGAAAGAGTTCCAAACCTGACAATAACAGCTAGTTTTCCCCTCCTCACTCAGACAAATTCTTGCTTGAGAAATTGCTCCTGCTAAGAAGCAATTATTTATTGTTAAGCATTGATGAACACAATCACAGTAAGGTACTTAATTGTTACCCAGAAGTGATTTGATTTTGAGATAAAAGCGGGTGCATTGGGCCTTTAAAATATGCATGTACGTACAGTGCACTTAGAAAGTATTCAGTACCCTTGACTTTTTCCACATTGTTACATTACAGCCATATTCTACAATGGATACAATACATTCTTTCCTCAATCTACACACAATAACATAAAGAGGCGTTTAGAAATGTAAAAAAAAAACAGAAATACCTCATTTACATAAGTATTCAGACCCTTTGCTATGAGACTCGAAATTGCGCTCAGGTGCATCCTGTTTCAAATTATCATCCTTGAGATCTTTCTACAACTTGGAGTCCACCTGTGGTAAATTCAATTGATTGGACATGATTTGGAAAGGCACAATCCAGTTTATGAGGTCCCACAGTTGATAGTGGATGTCAGTACAAAAACCAAGCCAAGTCATGAGGTCGAAGGAATTGTCTGTAGAGCCCCGAGAAAAGGATTGTGTCGAGGCACAGATCTTGTGAAGAGTGCCAAAAAATGTCTGCGGCATTGAAGATCCAAGAACAGAGTCCTCAAATATTCTTAAATGTAAGAAGTTTGGAACCACAAAGACTCTTCCTAGAGCTAACCGCCCTGACAAACTGAGCAATCGGGGGAGAAGGGCCTTGGTCAGAGGTGACAAAGAACCCGAGGGTCATTCTGACAGAGCTCCACTGTGGAGATGGGAGAATCTTCCAGAACGACACACATCTTTGCAACACTCCACTAAATCAGGCATTTATGGTAGAGTGACCAGACTGAAGCCACTCTTCAAATCAAATTTATTAGTCACATACACATGGTTAGCAAATGTTAATGCGAGTGTAGCGAAATGCCTGTGCTTCTAGTTCCGACCATGCAGTAATATCTAACAATTTCACAACAAAGGAATGAATAAGAATATGTACATATACATTTATGGATGAGCGATGGCCGAACGGCATAGGCAAGATGCAGTAGATAAGTATATGTATATACTGTACTCTATATTTCCTGACACCACACTCCGAGGGCCCTCACCTCCTCCTTGTAGGCAGTCTCGTCATTGTTGATAATCAAGCCTACCACTGTAGTGTCGTCTGCAAACTTGATGATTGAGTTGGAGGCGTGCATGGTCACGCAGTCATGGGTGAACAGGGAGTACAGGAAAGGACGCACCCTTGTGGGGCCCCAGTGTTGAGGAGTGTTGAGGATCAGCGGGGTGGAGATGTAGTTTCCTACCCTCACCACCTGAGAGCGTCCCTTCAAAGTCCAGGACCCAGTTGCACAGGGTGGGGTCGAGACCCAGGGTCTCCAGCTTAATGACGAGTTTGGAGGGTACTATGGTGTTAAATGTCGAGCTGTATTCGATGAACAGCATTCTCACATAGGTATCCAGATGGGTTAGGGCAGTGTGATTGCAATTGCGTCGTCTATGGACCTAGTGGGGCGGTAAGCAAATTGGAATGAGTCTAGGGTGTCAGGTAGGGTGGAGGTGATATGATCCTTGACTAGTCTCAAAGCACTTCATGATGACGGAAGTGAGTGCTACGGGGCGATAGACGTTTAGCTCAGTTACCTTAGCTTTCTTGGGAACAATGGTGGCCCTCTTGAAGCATGTGGGAACAGCAGCCTGGGATAGGGATTGATTGAATATGTCCGTAAACACACCAGCCAGCTGGTCTGCGCATGCTTGGAGGATGCGGCTAGGGATGCAGTCTGGGCCGGCAACCTTGCAAGGGTAAAAACATTTAAATGTTTTGCTCACGTTGGCTGCGGTGAAGGAGAGCCCGCAGGTTTTGGTAGCAGGCCGTGTCGGTGGCACTGTATTGTCCTCAAAGTGAGCAAAAAAGTTGTTTAGTTTGTCTTGCTTCCAGACATTGGGGTCCCCGACGAGGCTGGTTTTCTTTTTGTAGTTCTCGATTGACTGTAGACCCTGCCACATACCGCTCGTGTCTGAACCATTGAATTGCAACTCTGTCTCTATACTGACGTTTAGCTTGTTTGATTGCTTTGAAGGGAATAGCTACACTGTTTGTGTTCGGTTATGTTTCCGGTCACCTTGCCCTGATTAAAAGCAGTGGTTTGCGCCTTCAGTTTTGCACGAATGCTGCCATCAATCCACGGTTTCTGGTTGGGGAAGGTTTTAATATTCACCGTGGGTAATATTCACCTTCTGCGGCACTGTTGTTTTGGGTCGCATGCTGGGATCCAATCCATTGTCCTGGGTGGTGGACCAAACAGAGGATCCGCTTCGGGAAAGTCATATTCCTGGTCGTAATGTTGGTAAGTTGACGTTGCTCTTATAACCAGTAGTTCCTCCCGGCTGTATAAAATAAGACTTAAGATTTCCCGGGGTAACAAGTGTAAGAACACAAAAAATATATTTTTTAAATACTGCAGTTTCCTAAGAACGCGAAGTGGCCATCTCTGTCGGCGCCAGTGAAAGTACATGACAGCGCGCTTGGAGTTTGCCAAAAAGCAAATAAAGCACTCCTCAGCAGAACACACAATCCATAAGTCTCTGGTACTACCACTCTCACAGAACACAGGGTTGCCATGACAGATGCCTTGGCATCTACGTAATCAGACAGCCCATACTCTGATCATCTCTCCTGTTAAGGGGCCGGTGCATCAATGAACTAGGCAAAACACATGGTGATACTTTGAGACGTGCTTTACTGTAGCCCTCAGAAACATACTAGCAACATACTAGCACAGGGAGAAACCCAATCGTCAACATTTAAATCTGTCAAGACTTCCACTATAGGCTCTTCCCAATGTGAGTGAGCTGGCCTAAAGAAATATTTATATTCTGTTGTTGTCTGATGCCATATATCAGGCAAATTCTTATCCATAATAGTGAGTGTATGTGAATGCGTGTCTGTGTGTCCCTCACCTTGCTGATGATAGTGTAGAAGTCATGGTCTGGGTCCATGGAGGGAGGAGGGATATCGAAGCTCCGCCTCCAGATCTTCACCTGAGCCTCTCCATGCTTGGCAGCAGTCTCTGACTTGTTTAACCCCGTCAGGCCACCGTAGTGGCGTTCATTGAGGCGCCAGGTCCGGTGGACAGGAAGCCACATCTGGTCAATGCTGTCCAGACACAGCCAAAGAGTGCGGATGGCCCTCTTCAGAACTGAGGTGTAGCATACGTCAAACTCATAGCCAGCATCTGAGGAAAAGAAAGGTTGTGATCGCATTCGATTCATGATGATTTGTGGGTGAGTGGATGGACAGATGGATCAACAGAGTAAGACTAGGAAATCAACCAATGGTCAAGTTCTGGGTTGGGACAAAAGCTTATGCTTGGTCTACAGGACCAGGAGTGGATATGATGGAGAGTACAACACCTTGACACTGCTGTAGACTATTTTTACATAATTCAAGCAAGCAATGTCATCATCCATCACTCCAGTGTTCATTTGCTAAATTGTAATTACTTTGCTTCTATGGCCTATTTATTGCCTTACTTCCTCATGCCATTTGCACACTGTATATAGACTTTCTATTGTGTTATTGGCCGTACGCTTGTTTATTCCATGTGTAACTGTTGTTTGTGTCGCACTGCTTCGCTTTATCTTGGCCAGGTCGCAGTTGTAAATGGGAACTTGATCTCAACTAGCTTACCTGGTTAAATATAGGTGAAATAAAAAAATACATAAAAAAAAAACGTTGCTGTTTAAATTCATCAGCTGACATAGCATGGGTTACTAAGTCTTCGTTTTGGGCCAAATATGACTTTAGTCAGAAACACCACATATTTCCCTAACCAATACCATAAGGCTTGATTGTAGTACTTGTACGAAGCAGCACGTCTAGAACTGCAGGTTCATATCCTTCGGAAAAGCTGACGTCAAAAGCGGTGGAGTCGGGATATTCGTTGCTCATTTGTCCACAGTGAAAGGGGGCTGAACTAATAGGTCACCAGAGGGCATTTTATTAATATCCCGAGTGAACCGGGTAGGCGTTTGATTGCATTCGATTTGCAACCGGCTGCGTCCCGGGCGTGAGCCAGGTGACTCCGTTTTGGCCACCAGCACGTTGAGTAATGAGTAGGATTCTGAGTTCACATGCAAAAGTGATTGCGTTTGATACAAAAGCTTATCTGCCTTCCCAGTGAATCATGCTGCCTTGTTGACAACATGAACGAGAGTCGAAGATTGCTGTTCGATTTGAGAAATACGCTCCTTCCTCACCGCTTTTGACCATTCACGTAATAGGCCATAGCCGGGTGCACTGAATGGACTCCTTATTAGAACCGGGTATGGTCAAAGTGGAAATGAGGGCGTGATTGACAACCGGGAGACCACCAAAACACACCTCCATCCTATGTCAAATCGATGGAGTTGTCACGTAACGTTGCTGGTATTGGTAAAAAGTGGTTTCACATCTACCTGTTTGATTGTAAATCATCAATAATAGTTGAGATCCCTTCAAGCCGCAAAAAAAATGTCAAATGTGCAGGCACTCAGCCTTTGAAATTGCTGTAGTCGCTGCTGCCACAGGACTTTCGATAAACAGAGAATGGAAATGTACAATCAGTCAATTGCATTAGTGAGGACACATTTGATGTGTTGTGTCTGGTAAGGTATCCTACAATGTAAGTAACTAGCTGGTCAAATAAAATAGAACTAGAATCCACCTTTCAGGGCCTGTCCTCCTCTCCTCGCCTCCCGTTCTCCAGTCTCGCTCAGATCGGCGTCGAACCAGCCACAAAATCGGTTCTCCTGGTTCCAGTTGCTCTCGCCGTGGCGGATCAACACCAGCTTGTAGGCGGCCATAGTGATAGAAGTATCTTAATTTGAACAAGCTCCGTATATAAGGAGGAAACGCCGCTGTTCAAGTTGAAAAGAAGCAATAGAATGGCAGGACCCAGCTAACTACGTTTGAAGCTTGAGGACACGAGTGATGCGATTGGATGTTTTCTCACCAATCCAATGGGATCCCGCTGCAGTAGACCTACTTCCTGAATATTTCTCGACCAATGAAATAAAGGTAGGCGGGCACAAGGTCCCATGACCTTCATAGGGAACAGGTATTTTATAGCTGTTTTGTAGTTTGATACCTACAATGTGACTACTAGCACATTTCAGTGGCATCAAAAACAACCACTGAATTTGGACTGAAAATGATGAAGGATTGTAAATGTTATGAAAGAATACTTAACTACCAGCACCCCAATCTCGCCTGATTTGTCACATTCCTTGGATCAATTGGGTGAATAATTCAGAATAATTCAGTCATCACGACAGTTTAAGTAATCATCACTGCATGCTCAACCATCTTTGATGTCAAATAGGTTGATACATTTTTTTCATTTATAATTCTGTTTTACACTGAACAAAATTATAAACGCAACATGAAACAATTTCAAAGACTTTACTGAGATCATACAAGGAAAACAGTCAGTTGAAATAAACAAATTAGGCCCTAATCTATGGATTTCACATGACATGGAATACCGATATGCATCTGTTGATCACAGATACCTTTAAAAAAAGGTAGGGATGTGGATCAGAAAACCAGTCAGTAACTGGTGTGACCACCTTTTGCCTCATGTAGTGCGACACATCCCCTTCGCATAGATTTGATCAGGCTGTTGATTGTGGCTTGTAGAATGTTTGTCCCACTCATTTTCAAAGGCTGTGCGAAGTTGCTGGATATTGGTAGGAACTGGAACATGTGGTCGTAGACTTCAATCCAGAGCATCCCAAACATGCTTAATGGGTGACATGTCTGGTGAGTATGTAAGCCATATAAGAACTGGTAATTTTCAGCTTCCAGGAATTGTGTACAGGTTCTTGCAAGATGGGGCCATGCATTATCATGCTGAAACATAAGATTATGGTAGCGGATGAATGGCATGACAATGGGCCTAAGGATCTCATCACGGTATCTCTGTGCATTCAAATTGCCATTGATAAAATCATTGGGTTGTGCAAAGCAACAGTTTCATCAGCTGTACGGGTAGCTGGTCTCAAACGATCCAGCAGATGAAGAAGCCGGATGTGGAGGTCCTGGCGTGGTTACACATGATCTGCGGTTGTCCTGCGTTGGAGGCGCCTTATGGTATAGAAAGGAACATTAAATTATCTGGCAAGAGCTATGGTGGACATTCCTGCAGTCAGAATGACAATTGCACACTCAATCAAAACTTGAGACATCTGTAGCATTTGGTTGTGTGACAAAACTGCACATTTTAGAGGGGTCTTTTATAGTCCCCAGCACAAGGTGCACCTGTGTAATGATCATGCTGTTTAATCCGCTTCATGATATGTCACACCTGTCAGGTGGATGGATTATCTTGTCAAAGGAGAAATGTTCATTAACAGGGATGTAAACAAATGTGTTCACAAAAGTTGCGAAAAATTATATTTTTGTATGTATGGAACATTTTGGGGATCTTTTATGCTAAAATTTCAAAAACTCTGTTTTTGCTTTGTTATTATGGGGTATTGTGTGTAGATTGATGAGGGGAAAAAACAATGTAATCCATTTTTAAATAAGTCTGTAACGTAATAAAATGTGAAAAAAGTCAAGGGGTCTAAATACTTTTTGAATGCACTGTACGGGTTTCTAACTCCATTGAGAAAGGCTAATCAGAATCAGAGATTATGCAACAGATCTGCTTTGCTAATAACACTGATTGAAAAGTGTTCAGAGACTTCGCCTATAACATCGACGAGCTAACATCCTCCATCATCGGCTTCATAAGGAAATGCATCTGCGACGTTGTCCCCACAGTGAAGGTTAGCTGCTTTCCCAATCAAAAGCCCTGGATTAACACAGAGGTTGGTGCTAAAATAAAGGACAGTGCTACCACATGCAGGGCTATCGCAGACAACCCTGAGGCTACGTCTGAGGCAAGGAAAAAGCACAAGATGTCCTGTTACGACCTCTGCAGAGTCATCAAATGAGCCAAAGGACAATATAATAAGGTAGGCTCTGACGCCCGCCGCTTGTGGCACGGGCTATAGTCCATTACGGATTATAAAGGAATACCCAGCCATGACATGCCCAAAGATCTCTTCCAGATGAACTCAATGCATTTTATGTATGCTTCGGCAATAGCGACGTGCGTGAGGGCCCCCACCCACCCAGACGACTGGGTGATCGCGCTCTCCGAGGCCGACATGAGTAAGGTCTTTAATCAAGTCAACATTCGCAAGGCCGCAGGACCGGAATATATTCCAGGACAGATTCTCAGAGCATGCACAGGTCAACTGGCAGGCATATTCAATGTCATTTTCATCCTCTCCTTATCCCAGCCTATAATTCCCATGTCCCCATTTCTTAAAGTGACTACTTTCATTCCCAAGAACTCTAAGGCTTCATGCCACAATTACTACCACACTGTAGCACTCACATACATACTACTTTACTCATCTCATATGTATATACTGTATTCTATTCTACTGTATTTTAGTCACTCTAACATTCTAACATTGCTCAATCTAATATTTATATATTTCTTAATTCCATTTTTTTCCTTTTAGATTTGTGTGTATTGTTGTGAATTGTTAGACACTACCGCACTGTTGAAGCTAAGAACACAAGCATTTCTCTACACCCGCAATACCATCTGCTTAATATGTGTATGTGACCAATAAAATTTGATTTGATCTGTAATCATGAAGTGCTTTGAAAGGTTGGTAATGGCACACATCAACTCCACCATCCCAGACACCCTAGACCCACTCCAATTTGCATACCGTCCCAACAGATCCATAGACGACGCAATCTGCTGTATCTTCCACCCTTATTCCTACAGAACACATGATTGGGTAGGGATCACTAACCCCTGTAAATTCTTCCTAAACCTCCCAATTACATCTGCCTGCCAATGAACTCGAGATCAGAGGAAGAGCCAGAGCAGATCCATTCGCATTAACTGGGTCAATGCCTCTGCTGATCCTACAGCTATTGCATGCAGTAATCATATGCCTATGAACCAGAGTTATACTGTTAGCACTGAGGTGTTGTGCCCTAGCAAGAAGTCCACTGTGTGTAGTTCACCCTGCACTAACATAAATAACCTGAGCATGTCTACTTCTGCAAAGCTTCCCAGTAAAGCAAGAAAAACATTCAAGCATCCCAGAAAAGTGTTAAAAATTGCCCATGTTAACATATGTAGCTTAAGAAACAAGGTTCATGAAATCAATCATTTGCTAGTAACATTCATATTCGGACAATCTCTGAAACTTACTTAGATAATACGTTTGATGATACAGTGGTAGCAATACATGGTTATAATATCTACAGAAAAGATGGAAATGCCAGGTGGAGGTATGGCTGTTTATATTCAGAACCACATTCCTGTAAAGCTTAGAGATGATCTCATGTTAAATACAGTTGAAGTAATATGGCTTCAGGTTCATCTGTCTCACCTAAAGCCCATTCTGGCGGAAGCTGCTATAGACCACCATGTGCTAACTGTCCGTATGTGAAATGCTTGATAATATATGTGAAATCAATTGAGAGGTATATTTTCTGGGCAATTTAAATATTGACTGATTTTCATTAGGCTTCTCACTCAAAATAAAGCTTCAAGCTGTAACTACTGCCTGCAAAGTGGTTCAGGTTATCAATCAACCTACCAGGGTAGTTACAAACAGCACAGGAATGAAATTATCAACATGTATTGATCACATCTTTATTAATGCTGCAGAAATTTGTTTGAAAGCAGTATCCAAATCCATTGGATGTAGTGATCACAATATAGTATCCATATCTAGGAAAACCATGTTCTATAGGCTGGGCATAATATAGTGTATAAGAGGTCATACAATAAGTTTCGCAGCGATTCCTATGTTGATGATGTAAAGAATATTTGTTGGTCCGTGGTCTGTAATGAGGAGCAGCCGGACACTGCACTTGACACATTTATGAAATTGTTTAGCCCAATTACAAATAAGCATGTTAAATCCCTATGGATTGATGAGGAATTAAAAAATGGTATGGTTGAGAGGGATGAGGAAAAATAAATGGCAAATAGGTCTGGCTGTACAAACGATTGGCAAATGTACTGCAAATTGAGAAATCATGTGACTAAACTGGATAAAAACAAGAAGAAAATACACTATGAAACAAAGACAATTGACATAAAGAATGACAGTAAAAAGCTTTGGAGCACCTTAAATGAACTTTTGGGCAAAAAGGCAAACTCCACTCCATCATTCATTGAATGACATCTCCAATCTAAAATCAAATCTAGAGTCGGCTTTCTATTCCGCAACAAAGCCTCCTTCACTCACGCCGCCAAACTTACCCTAGTAAAACTGACTATCCTACCGATCCTCGACTTTGGCGATGTCATGTACAAAATGGCTTCTAATACTCTACTCAGCAAACTGGATGCAGTTTATCACAGTGCCATCCGTTTTGTTACTAAAGCACCTTATACCACCCACCACTGCGACCTGTATGCTCTAGTTGGCTGGTCCTCGCAATATATTCGTCGCCAGACCCACTGGCTCCAGGTCATCTACAAGTCCATGCTAGGTAAAGCTCCGCCTTATCTCAGTTCACTGGTCACGATAACAACACCCACCTGTAGCACGCGCTCCAGCAGGTGTATCTCGCTGACCATCCCTAAAGCCAACACCTCATTTGGCCGCCTTTCCTTCCAGTTCTCTGCTGCCTGTGACTGGAACGAATTGCAAAAATCTCTGAAGTTGGAGACTTTTATCTCCCTCACCAACTGCATCTGCTATCTGAGCAGCTAACCGATCGCTGCAGCTGTACATAGTCCATCGGTAAATAGCCCACCCAATTTACCTACCTCATCCCCATACTGTTTTTATACTGTTTTTATTTATTTACTTTTCTGCTCTTTTGCACACCAGTATCTCTACCTGCACATGACCATTTGATCATTTATCACTCCAGTGTTAATCTGCTAAATTGTAATTATTCGCCTACCTCCTCATGCGTTTTGCACACAATGTATAGACTCTTTTTTTCTTTTTTTCTACTGTGTTATTGACTTGTTTATTGTTTACTCCATGTGTAACTTTGTGTTTTTGTCTGTTCACACTGCTATGCTTTATCTTGGTCAGGTCGCAGTTGTAAATGAGAACTTGTTCTCAACTAGCCTACCTGGTTAAATAAAGGTGAAATAAATAAAAAATAAGATGGCTCATTCATCACAAAACCAGCTGATATTGCCAACTACTTTCATTGTTTTTTCATTGGCAAGATTAGCAAACTTAGCAACAAATGCTGACACCACACATCTAAGTATTTCTGACCAAATTATGAAAGACAAGCGTTCTAATTTTGAATTCCATAAAGTAAGTGTGGAAGAGGTGAAAAAATATTGTTGCCTATCAACAATAACAAGCCACCTGGGTCTGACAACTTGGATGGAGAATTACTGAGGATAATAGCGGACGATATTGCCATTCTTATTTGCCACATATTCCATTTAAGTCTACTAGAAAGTGTGTGCCCTCAGGCCTGTTGGGAAACAAAAGTTATTCCCCTACCTAAGGATAGTAAAGCCCCCTTTACTGGCTCAAATAGCAGACCAATCAGCCTGTTACCGACCCTTTGTAAACTTTTGAAAAAAATGTGTTTGACCAGATATGATGCTATTTTACAGGAAAGAAATTGACAACAGACTTTCAGCACGCTTATAGGGAAGGACATTCAACAACCACAGCACTTACACAAATGATTGATGATTTGCTGAGAGAAATTGATGATAAAAAGATTGTGGGGGCTGTTAGACTTCAGTGCGGCTTTTGACATTAGCGATCATAGTCTGTTGCTGGAAAAACGTATGTGTTATGGCTTTACACCCCCCTGCTATACTGTGGATAAAGAGTTATCTGTCTAACATAACACAGAGGGGTTTCTTTAATGGAAGACTCTCCAACAATCAGGAATTTCCCAGGGCAGCTGTCTAGGCCCCTTACTTTTTTCTGACTTTACTAACGACATGCCACAAGCTTTAAGTAAAGCCAGAGTGTCTATGTATGCGGATGACTAAACAGTATACACATGAACTACCACAGTGACTGAAATGACTGCAACACTTTAAAAATAGTTTCAGAATAGGTGGCAAGGAATCAGTTATTCCTAAATATTTAAAAAACTAAAAGCATTGTATTTGGGACATATCATTCACTAAACCCTAAATCTCAACAAAATATTGTAATAAATAATGTGTTAATTGAGCAAGTTGAGGAGACTAAACTGCTTGGAGTAACCCTGGATTATAAACTGTTATGGTCAAAACGTATTGATACAACAGTAGCTAGGATGGGGAGGTCTGTCCATAATAAAGTGTTGCTCTGCATTCTTAACAGCACTATCAACAAGGCAAGTCCTACAGGCCCTAGTTTTGTCGCAACTGGACTACTGTTCAGTTGTGTGATCAGGTGCCACAAACTGGGACTTAGGAAAATTGCAATTGGCTCAGAAGAGGGCAGCACGGCTGACCCTTGGATGTACACAGAGAGCTAACATGAATAATATGCATGCCAATCTCTCCTGGCTCAAAGTTGAGGAGAGATTGACTTCATCATTACTTATATTTGTGAGAGGTATTGACATGTTGAATGCACTGAGCTGTTTGTTTGAACTACTGGTCCACAGCTCGGACACCGATGCATACCCACAAGACATGCCACCAGAGGTCTCATCAGTTCTCCAGAACAGACAATGGGAGGCGCACAGTACTACATAGGGCCACGACTACATGGAACTCTATTCCACATCAAGTAACTCATGCAAGCAGTAAAATTAGATTTTTTTTAAAAATGATAAAAACACACCTTATGGAACAGCGGGGACTGTGAAGCAATACAAACAGCCACACACACATCAAATCAAACTCTATTTATCACATGCCCCAAAAACAACAAGTGTAGACCTTACCGTGATTGCTTACTTACAAGCCCTTAACCAACAAGAAGAGTTAAGAAAATATTTAACAAATAAACTAAAGTAAAACATTAAATTAAATAATAAAAAGTAACACAATAATGAGGCTATATACAGGGGGTACCGGTTAGTTGAGGCATTTTTTTTACATGTAGGTAGGGGTGAGGTGACTATGCATAGATAATACACGGCGAGTAGCAGCAGTGTACAAAACAAATGGAGGGGGGCTCAATGTAATATTCTGGTGGCCATTTTATTAAATATTCAGCAGTCTTATGGCTTGGGGGTAGAAGCAGTTAAGAAGCCTTTTGGTCCTAGACTTGAAAGCGGCAGCTCTAGCTTTTACCTCAATTCAGATGTTTCCTATAATCCAAGGCTTCTGGTTGGGATATGTACTGTTGTGTCTGGACTATTGTCAAATGTGAAGACCGTTATTTTTTCAAATCAATTCTCTTGGTGTAATTATTATTACCAATTAAACTAATAACGTAAACTTTAATTAACTAGGAAGTTGGGGCACCATGAAAAAAATGTTTATAGAGTCTCTATTACCCAATCCTTCCCCCAGGGCACATCATGACAGTCCCCCTCTGGTGGGTTGAATCTTGTGATTATCCTGCAGGTTGCAAACTAACAAAACAATTATGACCATGTGATGTCCTGGTTGTGGATCATTGTTGCGGTCCCCCCTCTGGTGGTTGACATTGGTAGGCTCTCTGAAAGCGGAGCAATCCAACACAAGGATGGGCAGTGGATATCCGGTTGGTGATCCCTGTTGTTGTCCCCCTCTAGTGGTTTACCTTGGACTGACGCCATTAGTGTCATTGTAAGGGGTGACAGTCCACACAATGCGGAGATGTATCCTCAGAAGCAGAGTACACTCTGCTCATCAATGTTCTTCTTTCTGAGATGGCCGCAGTGCTTGCGGAAGTGTCCAAAGGGCACGAGAAGTTAATCTCAATTACAGTATTGCACGACGTCAAGGAGGAGGGAAGTTGGTAATTCACAGATACAGCTGACTCAAAACCATTAAAATAATGGTCAATCGGGGTTGCTGATGGAATGTGTCGAGATATCGTAATATGTCCTTTGATAGGATTCTGCACCAAGAGGTTTCAAAATGTATTTTTCCCACGGGGTGCTTTTGACAGATACCCCTCGTGGATGACTGCATTGCAGCTAGCTTTAGGGGAGGACAGTGTGGTCAGTGGAGAAGGCACTGGGACCTGTGACCATACATGGTTGGTTTTCCAATCAGATTCGAGGTTAGTAACATACACAGGGTGAACGAGCGTTACGTCCTGTAAGTGTTTCAGCATGACTCTCACTGTGAGAGGCGCAGTAGTCTGAGGGAAACCTCAAAGTGTAATGTCACATCGTTCCACTTTTAACCAACGTGTAGTTGGCTTCAAAGCCCTTTTGAGATCATCAAACAATGTTTGAGAGATGAGTGATGTTGTCGCGCCCGAATCAATTAGTGCATGGCAAGTTAAGCAGTCCTCCAGGACTGTTTCCAGGTACGGCCATTTAGAGTCGCATTTAGTGGACATATTCCCCACGGTGGAGTGGTAGTGCCATTCCTGTTCAAGGTGAAAGCAGATCGACTTTTCGGATTTTGAGTGGGCTTGGCATTAATGAAGCTTTTGGCCTTTTTCTTCGCAACCTTTCTATCAGTCTATAGACAAAGTCTATGGGCTTGTTTCTTGATCAAGCGGGCCCTGGATAGGGTCTTGAGTGAGAGCGGGAGAAATTCGATTTTTAACTTCCTTGCTAAGTGTGTTAATTCTTGCCGACCTGGTGTCCGGCAATTTCCTGTCTAGTCCTTGTGACTTTTCTTTTACCCTTTAATCAAATTGTTCTCGCTTAGGTTCTTCACCTAGTGGAACTTCCAGAGAACATTGGTCTACGTTTTGATCGTCCTTCAACCCTTTGTTACCCTTGTGCTCTAACACTTTTTGTGGGTTGGGTGCAGGAACGTAGCGAACAGGTCGATTGTAACGGTAGTTGTTTCGATGGCGAAGTACTTTACAGTTATTTCGACTGCGGTGGTTATTGGATTCATGGTTTTGTGGTAGAAACCGTTCTTGTGCGTCATCTCTCAACGCTCCAATACCTGATAATGCACCCTCTAACTGGGGTGAGTGCTCCTGGTCAAACTTGAGTGCTCCTGGTCAGGGCTCTTAGTGTTGCAAGCTGTTGATTCCTCAAAAGCTGTGCTTGCAAGCTCTCTGAGTTGAAAGATAGGCAAGCCAACATGGGCAGTAAGGCCCAAGTAGGTAATGAAGGTGGGATACATGTTCGACAGAAACATTTGTTTGAATGGTAACAGCTCTTCCATTCCTGTTTCAGTGAGTAGTGAGTAAGTTGAACGAAGCCTATGATAGTAAGCTTGTGCGTGTTCATTCCAAGCTTGTTTGACAGTGTTTGCCAGTGAGCTATTGTGTTTCGCAGAACCACTGAACTCTAATTTCAAAGCTGTGGCAAGTTTACCGTGGTCGTTTAGCACGTGTTGCTGTTATAGACGAATGGACCTCGTCACGTGTTTATTTGACATTCGCTTCCATAGGTAAACCCTGTCAGAACCTGTAGTGTTCGGGTAGCCATCCAATGCGTCCTCTATGTTCCACTCAAAGGTGAGGAAATCTTTGACGAATTTGTCAAGGCGTTCCGCACCAAGTGGGCAGAGAGGGTTGGCTTCATCTTATGGGGAAATTGGGGCAAAAGGCAAAGAGGAGAAGCCGAGCTTTGGCTTTGTTGGCGAAGAGGTGCCATATTACTCAGTGCCGAATGGCCAAGCGGAGAAGCCTGAGGGACACATGATGGAGGCAAAGTCTGAAACCTTCCATCTCTTCACTCCTTTGAGAACGCATAACATTTCTGGAATTCCACCAGATTGTACCTAAGGGTGGTATTCTGCTGCATTGTAGAGTCCACTTGAGAGCTTAGAATACTAATTTTGCACATGTGAGTGTTTCACTTGCTCCTTTCGGTCTCAAACTTATCTGTCATGGTTTGCAGAAAGAGGTCTTGAGTACAGAGCGTGAGATTCAGTGATGAGATTTCCTCTGCTTGCTTAGAAATCCATATTTCCATCCTCATCACCTGCGTTCTCTCATCATTCATTTGGTCAGCGACATCAATGAGTTCTGCTGATTTGTCATCCAACTTAGTCATTGTGTTCATTAACTGATCATCTTTGGTCTGCAGCATTTGGAGTAGAACCGTGTTACTTTGAGTAACGTTCAACAAAACTGCCTGCATGTTATCAAGTTGAGCGCTCCTGTTTGTAGATAACTCCACAGATTTATCTAGTTTGCAGTGGACTACATCGTATTTAGTTTTGGCTAAATCTAGTTGTTCCTGTAGACAATGATTTTGTTGAAGAGTTTGTGCTCGTTCATCGTCATGAGTATTTTCAATTACTTTTAATTTTCCCGATTTCAAACGCAGTTCCTTGGCGAGCAGAATGTTTTCATTTCCTGCTTTTGTCAATAGTTGCTTGGTTATCTCCACCTGTCCCTTCATGTCAGCCATGTCTTGCACATGCTTCAGTTGTGCATTGCGGTATTGTACCGATGCCAATCTTTGATGGCGATACATAAGGGCTGAAGTGGATAGAACCGTTGCAAAGCCTGCGTTCGATGGTTGATTTTGGAGGGCGTTCGCAATTTCTGCTGTTTTTCCGCTATTGGCATAGTTAGGGTTGGTATCACTGCTGAGGTCAGAAATCAATCCTTTTATGGGTGGAGGTTCACTAATTAACGGAGGAGTGGGGACCACCCCCTCTGATAGCTTGCACATTATTTGAAAAATGTTCATTTTTTTCTCTTAAGTTTGGGTTGGGAATTCGTTGGAAGCTGCAAAGACGATTTTTATCTATTTATAGATGTTAATAAATCATCAGTACTGTATCAGTAAAGTGGGAGTTGGAGGTGAATTAATTTGCAAAAGCAAATTGACTTGATTAATCAATGATAATGATTAATCATACCTGTATAGGCAACTGAACTTTAATTAACCTAAGAAGTTGGTCTAAGTTAATATGGGAAAGTTTAAAATGTCTCCTTTAATTGGAAGAACCTGAAAATGTATGTTCGACAATTTGACTTATTAAATTGAATGAGACGATGATGTCCAATCAATTGAGATTGGCTGGATTATCATAAGTGTAAACAGTAGAGCAAATGTTGGTACATTCACCACTAGGTTCACTTCTCCCTAACGCCAAAGCCACATGGGATTTCCGTGAAGGCGGTACTTCCTTCAGTACTGGGTAGTCCCGAATAAGCTTTGCAAAAGCAAATTTGACTGATTAATCAAAATGAAAGATAAATCTAACCTATATAGGATATTTGGGATTTACACTTTAATGAACCTGAGAGAGTAGCTGTATCAAGGTTAATGTGGAAGAGTTTAAATGGTCTCATTTGTAGAAACCAATCAATTTGGAAATGATTTAAAATGTCCATTTGAAGAAGTTAAGCAATTTTAATTTCTTAGTTAAATTGAATGAGACCGATATCCAATCAGTGTAGATTGGCTGGATATCAGAAGAGTAACCACTTGTTAGCACTGTAGGACAACGGTGACCCTCAATGGAATATATATATTTTAATCGATTCTGTTACACCAGGGATCACTTATCCCTGAGGGCTGAAACCACATGGGATTCCCGCGAAGGGGGGACTTTCATCAATACTGGTCAGTAATGTATGAGTTGGCTTAATGCTTGCAAACACAAATGTAATTGATTAATCAGTGTTAATGATAAATCAAGCCTGTATAGGCTATTTGGGAATTCAACTTTAATTAACCTGACAGCATTGTTGATCTAGGTTAATGTAGAAACCAATCACTTTGGATATTATCTAAAAGATCCACCTGAAAAGATTTGTGAGGCAATTTTAACTTTAGTTAGAATTGAATGAGACATATCCAAACAGTTTAAAGTCAGTACCCCATTTCAATACACGTGAGCATATGGTCGATATCACATAGAACTAATTATTTAAAAATAAATATTACTGGCGATTCTTCACCACCAGGAGTCAGTGATTGCAAAAAGCTGAAATCAAACAGAAATACAGAGGGCGGGATTTCCGTCGCCCAAGACGGAGGAATTTCAACATGAAACAGGAAAAACAAAATGGCTGCCCAACTTGTTAGTTCTAGCATCTCGTGCAAGCGAGTCCTACTTTGTACACTTTCAAGCATAACATAGGATCCCCTTAAACAAGGGAACGGTTTTACTAGAAACGTCTTACATTCAACCCTTTCTCAGCGATTTTCTTTGCTAGCCCTAAGTTACCGGAACTCGCAGTAATTTTAGGATAAAGATACGCCTGTGCCCTACCCACACTACTGAAAACGCAGGGGACCGAGAATTATTGCTTGGTCTGCTAATATGTCCTCAAAATTCAATCGGCTGCCTCTTTGTCCTCGCTCGAGATATAAATAATGACCGAGTCTACCCGGTTCTGAAACACGAGAGACAGAAACATGTCTATTTGTCAAATTTCTATATAGCTGTATCATTATCCAAGTACTAGAAATTGAATCACTACTTTACAACTCATAAGCCACCCGGACTTCATCAGATACACGACACCGGGACAACTATGGGCAACACACACACCAAACGGCTCTATTAGTATCTAACGCAGTCTGTTTGTACAGTGATCTGTTTGCACAGTTTATATATATATATATATACTTAATGCGCCATCTAATGTAAATGTACACTCAGTCATGAAGAGGGCACGATACGTGCATACAAACACACAATAACATATGCACTGCACTATACACACGTACACATGGATTTTGTGTTGTAGAAATGTGGTAGTAGTTTAGGGGCCTGAGGGTACACACTTAATACGTTGTGAAATCTGTTAATGTATTGTAATGTTTTAGCAGCAGCTAATAGGGATCAATAATAAATACAAACAGTCCCCTCACCCTATCACCAACCACCATCGCCTGTCCAATCCCCCTCCAACAGAGGTGGGACTCAAGCTCCTTCACCACCTTTAAATACCCCCACCAGTCACTAATCAGTGTGCCAGACCTCACTGTTTCAGTTTGCAAGTGTTTTGTTACAAGACACTTTTTCTCTTGTAAACCTTCCCTTTGTGTATTTTGGATGTTTATGACCAAGTTTGTTTTTATTTCTTCTTTTATATTACCAATTGAAGAACATTTACTTCATGCTTTTCTTTTACTCATGTTTAAACCTGTAGCCTAAGGTTTTTTCAATGTAATATTATTGAGATTCATGAGTATATTTGTGGATCTGCACTTGATTTATATGAAATCACTAACATGTATGTTTTTGTTTCCTAGTTAACCATCAATCCTTACATCCTCAACCTTGTCATCATTATATTCAACAATTAAACTGAAATAATAAACCAGATAATTGCAATTTGAACTGCTAACCACCATCTGTGTTTGAATGGTCACTCCACCACAATAGCCTTAACTCAAACCAACAGCTACAGCAAAATAGTATTTTTACCACAACCCTGATCACTTTTCACAGGCTGTACAAGTTCAGTATTACCAGATTCCCCCCTCCCAACCACATTTCAACATAGTTGGTTCATAACCACATACGACTGGGATAAATCCATTTGAACTCCCCTCCAACTGGCAATTACTAGTGGAGGGGTCAAGCCTGAGCTCTGACTTCTCACACATGCTGACCACTGAGGTCAACTACTAAGGAAATTACCTCATAACAGCATTTTCGGCAGTTAATTGCAACTACAAAACATTATTTGTAAAAATATATTATTATGGTTTTTGAACGCTTTGTTTACAAGCATGAAAGCTGCACTTGCAGTTTATGGTTGACGCAGCGTTTCATAACGAGTTGATAACAAGTGAATGCATCCAACTGGTATTTAAGCCTTCACAACTGGTAATTGCCACCTTCTCACTTGCTTATAAATGCAGCATTAGACATCTAGGAGGTTGGGCAGGGAAAGCGCCAATCGCGAGTCTCTATTCCAAGTGGGCGTGTTTTTACGCGGAAAGACGACACTGTTTTGTTTGAAAGCTTGCGGTAGGCCAGAATCAGCAGCGTTGAGACGACAGCGTAGAAATAACTCGTCTGAGTCCCTCGTCCTGGCTCTTATCTGTCCATTCGCCGACGCTTGTTATACCCCACATCCCACTTTGGGATGGACGAAACGAGCCCCCTCGTCTCCCCTCTCCTGGACTCCATAGATTACAACTATTGCCAGAGCGAAGCCACCAATCCGAGAACGCCGGGTTCTGTTGTGCGAGTGTCGGCTGGGAGCCCGGGACGCAGCCGTGAGAGACAGCCGCTTCTGGACCGGGACAGAGGGAATTCTCCGCGGGATCCACACAGGAATGAGTTTCCGGACGACCCGGAGTTTAGGGAGATCGTGAGGAAAGCAGAACAAGCCATAGAAGAAGAAATATTTCCAGAGAGGATCTGCCAAGGATCCAGTGGTAGCTACTTCGTCAAAGACTCTCAAGGGGTGAGACAGACAAGCTTCTATGGTCTTTCTTTCTAGAGGGGCAGTGGGAGAGATGTAAAAAAAACACAGTCCGTTAAACAGGGAGGGAGACGAATAGGGAGAGGATGCCATCTCTCATGTTTGAAAATGTCCTTTGTTTTCAAGTAAATCATATAATTCAGTTTCATGCAGCAACAACATCACATGATTTTGCTTACTGTCTGTCTGCTCTGGCAACCTGATGTTGCTGATTCTAGCCCTGACTGTGCAGTGATGTCATCATGTTCTGTATTGAGTTCCAGCATGTATCTGCAGTGTTGATTTTTGAGTTGAGGTGAGCATTTTTCACATTGTGGCTTGTTTCTAGCCATGGTAGACCTTGCCGTATAGTAGATCGGTGTGTATATATACTGAAAATATATATATATATATATATATATAACGTGATGTAAAGTGTTCCCATGTTTTATGAGCTGAAAAATACCACAGAAATGTACCATTTTCTCAAATGTTGTGACCAAATATGTTTACATCTGTTAGTGAGCATTTCTCCTTTGCCAAGATAATCCATCCACCTGACAGGTGTGGCATATCAAGAAGCTGATTCAACAGCATGGACATTACACTGGTGCACTTTGTGCTGGGGACAATAAAAGGCCACTCTAAACTGCAGTTTTGTCACACAACACAATGCCACAGATGTCTCAAGTTTTGAGGGAGTGTGCAATTGGCATGCTGACTGCAGTTATGTCCACCAGAGCTGTTGCCAGAATGTAAATGTTAATTTCTCTACCATAAGCCGCCTCCAATGTGTAATTTTAGAGAATTTGGCAGTATGTCCATCTGGCCTCACAAACACAGACCACGTGTAACCACGCCATCCCAGGACCTCCACATCCAGCATCTTTACCTGCGGAATCGTCTGAGACCAGCCACCCGGACAGCTGATGGAACTGGCTGTGCACAATCAAAGAGTTTCTGCACAAACTGTCAGAAACAGTCTCGGGGAAGATCATCCGTGTGCTCGTCGTCCTCATCTGGGTCTTGACCTGACTGCAGTTCAACATCTTATCTGACTTCAGTGGGCAAATGCTCACCATCGATGGCCACTGGCGAGCTTGAGAAGTGTGATCTTCACCGATGAATCCTGGTTTCAACTGTACTGGGCAGATGGCATATGCATGACGTTGTGTGGGCGAGTGGCTTCCTGATGTCAACGTTGTGAACAGTGTGCCCCGTGGTGGGGGGGTTATGGTATGAGCAGGAATAAGCTACAGACAATTAACACAATTGCATTTTATTGATGGTAATTTGAATGCACAGAGATACCTTGATGAGATTCTGAGGCCCATTGTCATGCCATTCATCACCTCATGTTTCAGCATGACAATGCAGAGCCCCATGTCACTGTACACAATTGCTGGGTCCTGAAAAAGTACCAGTTCTTTCATGGCCTGCATACTCACTAGACATGTTACCCGTAGAGCATGTTGATCCAGAGCATCCCAAACGTGTACTCCAGTGTGTTCCATTTCCCACCAATATCCAGCAACTTCACACAGCAATTGAAAAGGAGTGGGACAACAGCCTTATCAACTCTACGAGAAGGAGATGTGTCGCGCTGCATGAGGCAAATGGTCACACCAGATACTGACTGGTTTCCTAATCCACTACCCTATCTTTTTTTAAGGTATCTGTGACCAACCAACGCATATCTGTATTCCCAGTCATGTGAAATCCATAGATTAGGGCCTGATTAATGTATTTACATTGACTGATTTCTTCATATCAACTGGAACTGTAAAATCTTTGAAATAGTTTCTTGTTGCATTTTATATTTTTGTTCAGTGTAGTTCAATCACGCTAGCCTGTGGGTGTGACAAGGTGGCATCTCAAAGCCCAGGGCATTTGGCAGTCAGGCTAGGAAAAACAAATCTGTGGGCTGCCAGCCCTGCATAATGCATAGAATAGAAAGAAGTTGCCCCCAGACACTGGTCTAAGGATAGAGACATTGTAAGATCCTAGACGTGCCTTTGGGCAACTTCTAACACAAGTGTGGTGCAAAGTGCACACAGGCCTAATCTCTGAGATTAGCTGTCACTATCAGTTCTCAGGCCTAAAACAATTGTAATTTGCTGCCATTCCTGTATCGAAAAGGTTGAGATCCTGTTATACATCTTGTTAGTTCCTTTTTAAATGAAGCAGGCTGGGAGAGAATTGTACAGACATTCTATGCATTGTTCACATGTAAGTAAGATCAACCCTAGACCTGTCAGTCTTTTTTTGAACCCATAGAAAATCAATTTAGCTTACTGTGTGTTTGGGTACCATGTAGGCTACTATCTGTGTGAAGATGTCGTAACTCAGGAGAGGTCATGTATTAGCAATCTGAATGGCTAAAGGTAGAAGGCTCCATTTTCTCTCTAGAGATATGCCTAGTAATAAGCATCCTCACACTCTCTGAAGATAGCCACTTCATTTCCATTTCCTAGCCTCTCTCTCTCCTCTCCTCTCCACATGCTCAATTAACACAGTTATGTTACTCTCCTATTGACCAGTGAACTATTAAAGGCAACAGATATAACCTTCTATCCAGGCACTGTCTCAAGGTTACATAGGCTGTGTTCCAGGGTGTCTTTACTGCAGACATGGGACAAAACAATACCATGATTCTTTTGGGGGATTTTCACAAAATGTAATCTGAGGAAGGATTATTGACATTTGTATTTTACAGTATAATTGAGTAATCATTTGGAATATTTCTGACATTTTTGCCTTTATCCAGGCGTCCTTTAACATAATGTTTCCTCTGGGTAAATCCATTGGAATTCAATTACTTTTGACAGCATTTTTTTTTATTTAGACAACTTTCCAAACATGTTTTCCAATGGAAGAAGTAGTTAGAAAGTTACTGTTTGGGTCTGAATGCCAAAACATTAAAGTTGACCCATTTTGCATTCCCCACCATAGCATACTTTTGGCCAGAGACATACTTTTGGCCATGTAGCGTATGTGGACACCCCTTCAAATGAGTAGATTTGGCTATTTCAGCCATACCCTTTGCTGACAGGTGTATACAATTGAACACACCGCCATGCAATCTCCATAGACAAACATTAGCAGTAGAATGGCCTTACTGAAGATCTCAGTGACTTTCAACGTGGCACCATCAAAGGATGCAACCTTTTTCAACAAGTTTGTTCATCAAATGTGTAAAGCTTGTCGCCATTGTACTCTGGATCAGTGGAAACGTGTTCTCTGGAGTGATGAATCACGCTTCACCATCTGGCAGTCAGACAGAGGAATTTGGGTTTGGTGAATGCTACCTGCCCGACTGCATAGTGCCAACTGTAAAGTTTGGTGGAGGAGGAATAATGGTCTGGGGCTGTTTATCATGGTTCGGGCCTGGCCCCTTAATTTCAGTGAAGGAAATTATTAACGCTACAGCATACATTGATATTCTAGACAATTCCGTGCTTCCAACTTTGTGGCAACAGTTTGGAAGGCCCTTTCCTGTTTCAGCATGACAATGCCCCCGTGCACTGAGAGGTCCATAGAGAAATGATTTGTCGAAATTGTTGTGGAAGAAATTGACTGGCCTGCACAGAGCCTTGACTTCAACCCCATCGAACACCTTTGGGATGAATTGGAATGCCGACTGCGAGCCAGGGCTAATTGCCCAACAACAGTGCCCAACCTCACTGAAGCTCTTGTGGCTGAATGGATGCAAGTCCCCGTAGCATTGTTCCAACATCCAGTGGAAAGCCATTCCAGAAGGTTGGAGATTGTTATCGCAGCAAAGGGGAGACGAACTCCGTATTAATGCCCATGATTTTAGGATGAGATGTTCGACAAACAGGTGTCCACATACTTTTGGTATCCACATACAACAGTGTTGTCAACAAAAGTTATTTTTGAAAAAAAAGTTTAAAATCACAATGTCATTTTTAAACCTTCAATGATCTAAAAACACGTAATGTTTCTTCCATATTCGCATATGTTGTAGCTCGGACCCTATTTCACATCATCTGAGGTTTTTGTGTTGTGCCCGCCATCGGTTGAGACAGCATGCTACTGAAATGACACCAACCCTTTATTCAATCATAGAAATATAGATTTCATAGACTGGACCTACCCCTTCAGAAGACTGAAATTTAGCTAGTAAACCATTGACATAAAAAAAAAATGAATTCAACATGTTTACTTATAATTACTACCACAAAGATGACCGCCACCCTCTGTCGAATGTCAACTTAAATGGTCATGGAACGTTAACGGATTTGCGCTTTAACTCAGATTTGTTACTTTTTAAAATGTATGCCAAACAATAAACATTGATTCCCAAGTTTAACAAACCATACAAATATATGTACAAGGAATCTATTTGCCTAGACTGATTTTCGTATGAACTGTAATTCAGTCAAACTTTGAAATTGTTGCATTTATATTTTTGTTCAGTATAGTAAATGGAAAGGTGGTAGGTGCCAGTATGAGCCGGGAGAAGTGACATTAACTGGAAAGAGGGAGGGGTTGTCCAGACTGTTTTCAGTCTTGCTTTGACCACCAGACAACAGAAATAGAAAACCCCATTATGAGCGGAACATAACAATATGCTTGTGGAAGGGAGGACTGTAGCAGGTGACCCAACTGTGATTTCCAAATCTGCCAAAACTCCAACTTAAATTATTTAATTCTCAGTTATGCTTTAAGATATATATGTCAACAATCCTTCCTCCAAAGGACCATTCTATGGATTAAATCTTGTTCATGAGGAATCACCCATATGAAGTGGAGGCGAGACAGACTGACACTTTTTCGTGTTGAGGTAGCTCTGCCTGCTGCTACACAAATCAGTGTCACCCTCGGCCCAAGAGGGAATTTAGTCTTTGTTTAACATCTCTGGAACCACAATGCCTTAACACTTATCCAGGTGTTGTGAGATCGGATCATCTGACACAGGCAGCAAGACTACATTTAAGACTACCTGGAACGTGCCCATAGAATAAAAAGCTAGCCACAGTCTCTGTACTTAGCCTCCTGTGCTTCTCCTTCCACAGTCAATCATGTGAGGAAACTTAAGTTAATCTGATTAACTTTAATGGGTTGCGAAACCATTCTCATTCCAGCTCGTTAGCCCCAGCCTGCAGGTTCTGAATCACCATGAATCACCCTCTGATGGCAGATGTTGTGTGATGTCACTTCCTCTGACATCACCACTCACAATTTAAGGACTCAGGGGACTGAGTCATGGTTAGAAGAATGACATGGTAGACATTGCCTGTAGGCACAGATCAAGGGTCAGATTTTCATTCCTTCACTGTAAACTTAACCATTTAACCAAAATGCTACTAAAAAAAATCTTAAGATCAGTGTCTGTTTGATACTCTGGGTCATGAGCAGGTAATCAGTGAAGCACAGGCAATATTTTGATACCCAGGTTTCTATCAAGCAAATGCTTTGTTTATCATATGATCCTCCTGAGCAGTCTTTGTACACAGTAACAGTGTGCCTGAACCAACATTAGATTGTCGTGAAGATTTGGGTTAATCTAAAAATAGTAGATGAGTGAGCCACTGTGCTCTGTCCAACTTTGTACTGCTGTAAAACTGTAGTGTGGTTTCAGATGAGATTGTATTTTGTTGTGCAAAAAAATGTAAATTTTTCATAGCTATAGGATAATGTTAGGTGCGTTTCACACTCTCTCTCTCTCCCTCTCTCTCTCGCTACAAATAAAGAATATTCATTGCGTGTAACAAATACCAGTAATAATAATCTGTCTGTGTGTAGAAGGTCATTGGTGTGTTCAAGCCGAAGACTGAGGAGCCGTACGGTCAGCTGAACCCAAAGTGGACCAAGTGGCTCCAGAAGTTGTGTTGTCCCTGTTGCTTCGGACGGGACTGTCTGGTCCTGAACCAGGGCTATCTGTCTGAGGCCGGGGCCAGTCTGGTCGACCAAAAACTAGAGCTCAATATCGTGCCCCGGACCAAGGTAAGAAGGGTTACAGGCAGACAGAGCTGGGATGATAAACTGACAATTATCTTCACCGAACAAACCAATAATTTATCAATGATAACGCAGTCAAGTAGCCTTGACTAGAGGAATGTAAAGTTTGAAATGAAGTATTCCTAAGTTTGCTCATATGGGTTATTGCTCACAGGACAATAATACCATTCAAAGTAGTAGGAATAGTTAAGGGTAATATAAACAAGTAACTGGTGCTTATTCATTTCATAAGTATCGTTCAATGTATCGTTATCTTGACAATTCAGGCAATTTATTGTGATATGGATTTTTGTCCATATCGCCCAGTTCTAGCAGACACACACACACACACACGGGTATGCACTGATAATTGACTGATTTCTCTGACTCTTATCTTCTCTACCACCTCCTTCCCTCTCACCACCATCTCTTTCTCTCTCTCTCTTTTCTAGGTAGTGTACCTGGCCAGTGATACATTTAACTACAATGCTATAGACCGAGTCAAGTCTCGGGGAAAGAGGCTAGCTCTGGAGAAAGTTCCCAAAGTAGGACAGCGCTTCCACAGAATAGGCCTCCCTCCTAAGGTAGGTACAACTTCTGCCTAGGGTTCAGAACCTACAACTGGGTCCTGTTCATTAGGCATGAAACTGGAGAAAGCAGCCCGAAACAGTAAAGTACTACCTGAACTTGTCCAATAAGAAACCCTCATTTAGTTTTCCATTGTACAATGTTTAGAAATGTTTTGCTACAGTGTTTTAATGAACACGACCCTGTGATAGGGTGATTTCTGTCTCTGCTTTAAAGTTTAGACAGCACTTCATGCCTCATGTAGTGTTGACTAATTCAACCAATCAACGGCTCAACGGCTAATTGAATCAGGTGTGTTAGTGCTGGATTAGAAAAAAAGCCTGCACCCTCCATGGGTCCCTAGGACCAGAGTTGAAGAACACTGCCCTGAAAGTAAATACTATTGTAACACTTAAACCCTGCAGGTGTAATAATTTAAAACTTCTTATAAGCATGTATGATCCTTTATAATGTCTTAGAATAATGCTTATACATAATACATTTCACACATGACTCAGGTGGGATCATTCCAGTTGTTTGTGGAGGGCTACAAAGACGCAGACTATTGGCTGAGACGTTTTGAGGTGGAACCTCTTCCAGAGAACACCAATCGGCAGCTGCAACTTCAGTTTGAGAGACTGGTGGTCCTCGATTACATAATCAGGAACACAGGTGTGTGTGCGTGCACAGAGGAACTGGTGGTTCTGTATTTCATCATCAGGAATACAGGCGTGTGTGTTTGTGGTGGGGAGGATGTATGACTGAATTTGATTGATTGTTGCTTAATGATGATGCTGTTGATGCTTGCAGATCGGGGGAACGACAACTGGCTGTTAAAATATGACTGTTCAATGGACACGGAAGGGAAACGGGTGAGTAGACGTATAAAACATTATTTAAAACTAGAGATTTCAATCTGCCGCATTACTTTTATAGGAACCTCCATTTAAAAAAAAAAATTTAAATAAAAAATTAAATGGTAAACTAGAATGTCACATTCATATCCTTATGTCTGTTTGTGTAGGACACAGACTGGGTGGTGGTAAAGGAGCCTATCATCAGACTGGCAGCCATAGACAACGGCTTGGCCTTCCCAATCAAACACCCTGACTCCTGGAGAGCCTGTGAGTCTCACTCTCTCTCTCACTCTCTCACTCTCACTCTCTCACACACACACTCACACAGAAAACTACTTTATTCCTCCTCTGTGTAGATCCATTCTACTGGGTGTGGCTGTCCCAGGCTAAGGTTCCTTTCTCTCAGGAGATTAGGGACTTGGTTCTGCCCAAACTGGCTGACCCCAACTTCATCAAAGACCTGGAGGAAGACCTCTACGAACTCTTTAAGGTTAGCAGGGGGTTTAATTTGCCTGGTCACAGATCTGTTTGTGCAGTTCTACCAATTCCTATGGACAGCACAAACATATAGTGGGGCAAAAAAGTATTTAGTCAGCCACCAATTGTGCAAGTTCTCCCACTTAAAAAGATGAGGTCTGTAATTTTCAGCATAGGTACACTTCAACTATGACAGACAAAATGAGAGAAAAAAAAATCCAGAAAATCACATTGTAGGATTTTTAATACATTTATTTGCAAATTATGGTGGAAAATAGGTATTTGGTCACCGACAAACAAGCAAGATTTCTGGCTCTCACAGACCTGTAACTTCTTCTTTAAGAGGCTCCTCTGTCCTCCGCTCGTTACCTGTATTAATGGCACCTGTTTGAACTTGTTATCAGTATAAAAGACACCTGTCCACAACCTCAAACAGTCACACTCCAAACTCCACTATGGCCAAGACCAAAGAGCTGTCAAAGGACACCAGAAACAAAATTGTAGACCTGCACCAGGCTGGGAAGACTGAATCTGCAATGGGTAAGCAGCTTGGTTTGAAGAAATCAACTGTGGGAGCAATTATTAGGACATGGAAGACATACAAGAACATTGATAATCTCCCTCGATCTGGGGCTCCACGCAAGATCTCACCCCGTGGGGTCAAAATGATCACAAGAAAGGTGAGCAAAAATCCCAGAACCACATGGGGGGGGACCTAGTGAATGACCTGCAGAGAGCTGGGACCAAGTAACAAAGCCTACCATCAGTAACACACTATGCCACCAGGGACTCAAATCCTGCAGTGCCAGACGTCTCCCCCTGCTTAAGCCAGTACATGTCCAGGCCCGTCTGAAGTTTGCTAGAGAGCATTTGGATGATCCAGAAGAAGATTGGGAGAATGCCATATGGTCAGATGAAACCAAAATATAACTTTTTAGTGTAAACTGAACTCGTCGTGTTTGGAGGACAAAGAATGCTGAGTTGCCTTCAAATAACACCATACCTACTGTGAAGCATGGGGGTGAAAACATCATGCTTTGGGGCAGTTTTTTTGCAAAGGGACCAGGACGACTGATCCGTGTAAAGGAAAGAATGAATGGGGTCATGTATCGTGAGATTTTGAGTGAAAACCTCCTTCCATCAGCAAGGGCATTGAAGATGAAACGTGGCTGGGTCTTTCAGCATGACAATGATCCCAAACACACCGCCTGGGCAATGAAGGAGTGGCTTCGTAAGAAGCATTTCAAGATCCTGGAGTGGCCTAGCCAGTCTCCAGATCTCAACCCCATAGAAAATCTTTGGAGGGAGTTGAAAGTCTGCGTTGCCCAGCAACAGCCCCAAAACATCACTGCTCTAGAGGAGATCTGCATGGAGGAATGGCCCAAAATACCAGCAGCAGTGTGTGAAAACCTTGTGAGGACTTACAGAAAACGTTTGACCTCTGTCATTGCCAACAAAGGGTATATAGCAAAGTATTGAGAAACTTTTGTTATTGACCAAATACTTATTTTCCACCATCATTTGCAAATAAATTCATTAAAAATCCTACAATGTGATTTTCTGGATTTCTTTTCTTCTCATTTTGTCTGTCATAGTTGAAGTGTATCTATGATGAAAATTACAGGCCTCATCTTTTTAAATGGGAGAACTTGCACAATTGGTGGCTGACTAAATACTTTTTTTGCCCCACTATATCTGGGAACACGTTTTTATTTATTTTTTATGGCCTTTTAACGTCACAACAAAGTTATATTCTACTCTATTCTGTCATCCTCACAGCACTGAATGAATCATGCCAGCGTTATTGTTGTGTGTATCCTACAGAAGGATCCAGGTTTTGACAGAGGGCAGTTTCACAAACAGATAGCTGTGATGAGGGGACAGGTGAGTTGTTGGAGGAATACCTGGACAGTGTCAGCATTTGTCTTTATATTGTCAGACTGAGTGTGTGAAATTGTACGTGTGTGGGCATGCGTGTATGCTAAGTTGTGCTGAAGCTCTGTATGTTTCTGTCACCAGAACTTGATTATGTAAGTCTGTCTGTTTGTGTAAACCTATGCTGAAACTCTGTATGTCTCTACCACCAGATCCTGAACCTGAGCCAGGCCTTGAAGGAGAGTAGGACCCCGCTACACCTGGTTCAGATGCCCCCAGTCATAGTGGAGACAGCCAGAGCACCACAGAGAGCCAACAGTGAGTCCTACACACAGAGCTTCCAGAGCAGGAAACCCTTCTTTACCTGGTGGTAGAGGAGAGGAGGCCAAGTAGAAGAAGAGGCAAGAGGGGGAGTGAAGGAGACTCAGGAGGGAGGAAGAATGAATATGGTAGGATCAGAGAGGAAGAGGGGGGGAGGAAGATGAGAAAGGGAGAATTGATAGGAGGAATGAACCAGATTGAGAGACTGAAGAGTAGAGACCAAGGCCAAGTAGAAGGGTATAAAAGGAGAGAAAGAGGAGGAGAAGAGCTTCGTCCAAAAACCTCTGCCGTAGTCCTGTTTCATCAGCCTGTAAAGCTCTTCCCCTCTCCCGTCCATAGCCAATAGGGAGCCAGGTATGTTTACACTTTCCCTGGAATCCTTCACATTCAGTTGTGCTTTAACTACAGACATTCACCAGAAAGATGGGAAGGTGGAGAAAGAGAGATGGAGGATTTACATTGAGTAAAGAGGTTAGTTTGTCTAGTGTCAATATTCAGAATTGGGGGGGGGGAGAAAAATAAGAGAAGTATGGTATATTAAGACAGTTGGGTAGCCCTACACTGGTAGCTGGCTGAAATATGATTATAGAGACCAAAAACTGTGAAAGGCTCCAACTATAGAGGTTCCCAATTGATGGTTCTATGGTAGCATTCTCCTTCAGTGACATAATGTACAAAATGTCAATATATGGTAGTCCAATCAAATCCATCCAAGTGCACAGAAAGTTTTTACCTAAGGCTAAACATTTCAGCCCCAACTCTTCATTTTCCTTACCAAGTTACAGATTTAGTCGCATCTCTTATGGAAGTACGGCATTACCATGGCTTGTAGCTAGCAAGCAGATAAGAAGTCAAGTGTCCTGTTATTTGGTTTGCAAAATTCCAGTAACTTTCCCAAAATCCTAGGTTTTCCAGAAATCCTGGTTGGAGAATTATGGATTCCCTGCTTATGTCCTTCTGATTCTGGGATTCCTTCAACTTGAAAAACCTAAAGTTACAATAATTTTGCAACCCTGTGGTGTATGAATGCTGTGGTCAGACATTCAGCGTTTGTGGCCTTATTTTAATGAGTCTCTTTCTTTGATACAGAAGAACCTGACTGCAGTAGCCTGGTTGGACCAGACTGAACACTGCATTCACCATTGTCAACACTTCAGTGTTAAGTCTGGGTTAACCAGGCTGACTTTAGGGCCAGGTTATAGGTGGTACTCACGTTGTAGTCGATTAGGTTTGAACTGCAGACTGAACTGAGCCATGTTCCTTAGGGTACATTGTAGCAGAAAAAAAACAAAAACAGAAAATTAAAATAAGCCTTCTAATTTCACTCCTTTTCTGGCACTTTTCTTCCATTTCATGCCTACTGAACATAACCCAGGCAACAGTACCTGTTGTGTTATTGGCATGTGATGGCAGCCCTGCGGCACCACCTAGGGGAGGACTGCAATGTAGTCGGTCTCAAACATGCACATTGCCTGTATTGCTTGTTTCCCTACATCTCATTTTGTCTTTGTTACGTTGACATTTTTTGTATTTGTTTTTTTTAATTGATATTTCCTGCTGTAGCAACCAAACTGTTCTACTAATGTATTGTATTGACAATGCACTGTACAAATTGTATGTAATGTATTACAGAATGAAATACATAAAGAATTGTACTATTGCATTATCAGGGTCTCTTGTACTTTTCTTGTCTCGTAGGCTGCATCCTGATTTTCTACCCTTCTCCCAAATTGTGCAAGTAGTATGCACTTGCACACTTCATCACATGGATTTAACAATGGTGAAAACTCAATCCACACCAATCATATGCTTTCAAATCCAAAGAGGGCGGAGAATTGGATGAGACTTGGTTTCGTTTTTTTATTAAAACTTGAAAGGAATGTCGATCGTTAAAATGTTCTGCAAAATCCTTTCAATGTCCACAGAAAACATTTATCATGAGTCAGTTCAGCGCACAGGAGGTTGGTGGCACTTTAATTGGGGAGGACGGGCTCATAGTAATGGCTGGAACGGAATTAATGGAATGCTATCAAACTCATGGATCGCAAGTGCTTGATACCATCTCATTCACTTCATTCCAGCCATTATGAGCTGTCCTCCACTCTGCAGCCTCCTGTGTCAGCGAGGCTTTACTGTACAACTGTATTCAGTGGTGTGAAACAGAAAGAACAGGGCTGTCACCATTTCCTATTTTATTGCTGCATCTAGACAGGCAGCAACAACAAATATATTCACTAATTGGTCTTTTGACCAATCAGATCTTTTTCAGAGCTGATCTGATGTGGAAAGGGAGGTGCGGACAGCCCAGTACATCACTGGGGGGGGGGGGTGAAAGGATGGCCCGGAACATTGTTATACTCCAGCCACCTCAGCCATAGACTGTTCTCTCTGCTTCTGCACGGCAAGTGCTACCGGAGCATCAAGTCTGACACCAACAACCTCCTGAAAAGCTTCTATTCCCCCAAGCTATGAGACCGGTAAATAGCTAACAAAATGGCTACATGGACTATCTGCATTGACTCTTATTTTATTGTTTCTTTTTGCTCTGTCTGTACGCATACTAACTCTATGCACACACTTAATTTGCTCACACACTCATACTGACTACACACACTCTAATAATCATCATCTACAGTGCATTCGGAAAGTATTCAGACCCCTTCTCATTTTCCACGTTTTGTTACGTTAGAGCCGTATTCTAAATTTGATTAAATGCATTTTTTTCCTAGTTCTACAATCAATACCACATGACAAAGTGAAAATAGGTTTGTAGAAATGTTAACATATTTATTTTAAACATACCTTTACATAAATATTCAGACCCTTTGCTATGAGACTCGAAATTGAGCTCAGGTGCATCCTGTTTCCATTGATCATCCTTGAGGTGTTTCTATAACTTGGAGTCCACCTGTGGTAAATTCAATTGATTGGACATGGTTTGGAAAGGCACACCTGTCTATATAAGGTCCCACAGTTGACAGTGCATGCCAGAGCAAAAACCAAGCCGTGAGGTCTAAGAAATTGTCTGTAGAGCTCCGAGACAGGATTGTGTCGAGGCACAGACCTGGGGAAGGGTACCACAACATTTGTGCAGCATTGCAGGTCCCCAAGAACACAGTGGCTTCCTTCAGTCTTAAATGGAAGAAGTTTGGAACCACCAAGATTCTTCCTAGAGCTGGCTGCCCGGCCAAACTGAGCAATGGGTGAAGGGCCTTGGTCAGGGAGGAGACCCGATGGTCACTCTGAGAGCACTTGAGTTCCTCTGTGGAGATGGGAGAACCTTACAGAAGGACAACCATCTCTACAGCACTCCACCAATCAGGCCTTTATGGTGGAGTGTCCAGATGGAAGCCACTCCTCAGTAAAGGGCACATGGCAGCCTGCTTGGAGTTTGCCAAAATGCATCTAAAGACTCTCAGACTTTGAGAAAAAAAATTCTCTGGTTTGATGAAACTAAGATTGAACTCTTTGGCCTGAATGCCAAGCGTCACTCTTGCAGGAAACCTGGAACCATCCCTATGGTGAAGCATGGTTTGTTGCATCATCATGCTGTGGGTATGTTTTTCAGAGGCAGGGACTGGGAGACTAGTCAGGATCGAGACAAAGTACAGAGAGATCCTTGATGAAAACCTGCTCCAGAGCGCTCAGGACCTCAGACTAGAGCAAAGGTTCCAACAGGACAACGACCATAAGCAGACAGCCAAGACAATGTAGGAGTGGCTTCGGGACAAGTTTCTGAATGTCCTTAAGTGGCCCAGCCAGAGCCCGGACTTGAACCCAATCGAACATCTCTGGAGAGACCTGTGCAGAAATGCTCCCCATACAACCTGACAGAGCTTGAAGATCTGCAGAGAAGAATGAAAGAAACTCCCCAAATACAGATGTGCCAAGCTTGTAGAGTCATACCCAAGAAGACATGATAACTGCAATTGCTGCCAAAGGTGCTTCAACAAAGTATTGAGTAAAGGATCTGAATAGTTATGTAAATGTAACATTTCATTTATTTCTTATCACTGACTCTTTGTTAGTTCCCTCTTCTGTTTGAGTGAGTGACATTTTTGGTTTTCTTGCTTGGGAACATAACAAAATGGGGGCTCGTCCACGATCTTGTTTCCCATGAGTATGGTAGTCTTTCTAGTCACTTACTCTGACGTGCCCGGATATTTGAGTGTTCTAAATACACTTTTGTGATAGTTTCTGTCACTAATATCGACCCTGAGGAGTTTGAATCATTTTGAAAGTTGCATAATCGCACAGGCTTTTATGTAACTTAAGTTGGGGCTGCTCCTGAGTGGCGCAGTGGTCTAAGGCACTGCATCGCAGTGCTAGCTGTGCCACTAGAGATTCTGTGTTCGAGTTCAGAGCCTGTCTCAGCCGGCCATGACCGGGAGACCCATGGGGCGGCGCACAATTGGCCCAGTGTCATTAGGGTTAGGGGAGGACTTGTCTTTGTCCCATCGCGCACCAGCGACTTTTGTGGAAGACCAGGCGCAGTGCACGCTGACACGGTCGCCAGGTGTATGGTGTTTCCTCCGACAGATTGGTGCGGCTTGCTTCCGAGTTAAGTGGGCATTGTGTCATCAAGCAGTTCGGCTTGGTTGGGTTGTGTTTTGGAGGATGCAGGGCTCTCGACCTTCGCCTCTCCCGAGTCCTTACGGGAGATGCAGCAATGAGACAAAGACTAACTTCAAATTGGATACCACGAAATTGGGGATAAGAAATTAAAAAATTCAACTTCCAGTTGGAAGCATTTGTGGATAACCTTACATGGGAGATACTAGATACATGTACAAAGGCAAATCTGCTCATCATTTCAAGGCATTATGATATCAAGGTGGCATCTGGCGATCCAAAAGCAGTAGTCAAAGTGTTGATCGGTACTGCTTTGGTGGAGGTGCAAATCCTTCCGGAGAGGGAGGTTGATGAAAAGGGGAGTCCTGCAGACGTGTAATTGTGAGAGTTAGAACTAAAGGCAAAGTTGAAGCAACAGAAATTACAGCTTGAGCACACTCCAGCCTATTATGTGTTTGAATGGGACTGGTGTATCTCGTAAACGAGATTTGGAATCAGACGTGAATGAACCCTTTGTTTCAGATGGGTTCATGTCTCTGCGGAGAAGCAATGGTGTTAAGCAGCCAGTGAAGATGCTGCGAGTCACTGGGGCAGCCCAGTCCTTCATTTTAGAGGGTGTTTTGCCTTTGTCTGACACTTAAACAAATGGTTACGGTGTGTTGGTACAAGACGTGGAGATGGGTTGTATGGAAGTTTCCTCTGGGGGAAGCTTAGTGTCGCTGCCACCACTTTACCAACTGATTGCTCACTCTCTTCCAGTTGCGTGGGTATATGTTGATGTATCGATTTTAGAGGCTTGATTTAAACTTTGTCTGGTTTCTACATATAACCACAGTATTGTCAATACAAAACTGAGTGACTCACTCCATGCATCCAGACATGCACCTCCCTGGTATCTTACACTTTCTCATGTTCTTAATTCTGTGTGTGTTTTTGTTTCAAAAATCTGTATATACAGTATATTAATAGTACTACTTATTTTGAATACTGAATTGTTGGGAAAGAGCAAGCAAGTAAGGGATTTTACTGTACTTGTGCACATGACAACTTGAGATCTGATGTGATTGATAAAGACCAATTAGTGGAAAAAACAGAATTAGGGTGCATGTCTAAACACAGCGTATTTGACAGTATCATATCTTTATATCATACATGTCTGAAAGTTGTTACATCCTACATGCCATTTTAAACAAGCCCCATCCACCTTCCTCCTGAAGAGCCACTGGATATCAGCTAATCAAAATCCCAGTGAGAAGCTAATTAGATTCATCAGTTCTGTTAGAACAGAGCTGGAGAAAAAGTATGTATAGTCATAGTAGCTCTCCAGGAGAATGGCATATTGCCTCCACCTATCCAAGACTAAGATCTACAGGAGTGAGTAGGCCTGGGGGGGCTAAGGATAGATCTAGAATTCAGGAAAGCCTGGTTGTTTCTGGACAAAACCTCACTGCGGAGCCCAATGATTTCAGATCTGAAGGGTCTGGATATGTTTAAGGAGTGTAGTAGTTGAACTTTCATCAAATTGTCTACACTCTACAGAAATGGAAACATTGAAGAGTTAGGGAGCAAATTGGAACAGATGGGTAGTCTCTTGTATGGTTATACCATGCATGTTGGGAGATGCAGTCAGGTGATCAAGGGTTGCTGTTGGTGATGACTTGCGCAACTGTGTCAGAGGTCAGCAAAGGATCACTGCAGTCATGTGACAAGGGTGTTGTGATTTATCCCATTGGTCAGCAGTACCTCCCGTTCACATGTCAAAAGATAAGTATGATGACCTGGTAACCCTCTGGCTATTTGTTTTCCTCTATCCCTCTCTCAATCCCTTTATCCTTCCTTTACATCATCTCTCTTATCTCACATGGTTGCTAGTAAAGGTCAGACAAATTCAGAACACTAACCAAATACAGCAACACAAAATTCCAACATACAAACTGTTCTACTATTGGTTCATAAACAATCTGCAAAGACAACACAATATTTATCAACACCTTTAATCAAACTATGCAATCACATCTTTGATATATATACACACAGTTGAAGTCAGAAGTTTACATCCACTTAAGTTGGAGACATTAAAACTTATTTTTCAACCATGCCATATTACTTGTTAACAAACTAGCTTTGGCAAGTCAGTTAGGACATTACTTTGTGCATGACATAAGTAATTTTTCCAACAATTGTTTAAAGACCGATTATTTCACTTTATCACAATTCCAGTGGGTCAAAAAAGTTTACATTACACTAAATTAACTGTGTCTTTAAACAGCTTGGAAAATTCCAGAAGATTATGTAATGGCTTTAGAAGCGTCTGATAATTGACTAATTGACTGGCTAATTGGCAATTTGAGTCAATTGAAGGTGTACCTGTGGCTGTATTTCAAGGCCTACCTTCAAACTCAGTGCTGCTTTGCTTGAGATGGGGGGAATCAAAAGAAAATCAGCCAAGAACTCAGTAAAAAAAATTGTGGACCTCTACAAGTTTGGTTCATCCTTGGGAGCAATTTCCAAATGCCTGAAGGTACCACGTTCATCTGTACAAACAATAGTACGCAAGTACAAACACCATGGGACCACGCAGCAGTCATACCGCTCAGGAAGGAGACGCGTTCTGTCTCCTAGAGATTGTGAGTTGCAAAAAGTGCAAATCAATCCCAGAACAGCAAAGGACCCTGTGAAGATGCTGGAGGAAACGGGTACAAAAGTATCTATATCCACAGAAAAACGAGTCCTATATCGATATAACCTGAAAGGCTGCTCAGCGAGGAAGAAGCCACTGCTTCAAAACTGCCATAAAAAAAGCCAGACTACGGTTTGCAACTGCACATGTGGACCAATATCGTACTTTTTGGAGAAATGTCCTCTGGCCCGATGAAACAAAAATAGAACTGTTTGGCCATAATGACCATCGTTATGTTTGGAGGACAAAGGGTGGATTCTTGCAAGCCAAAGAACATCATCCCAACCGTGAAGCATGGGGGTGGCAGCATCATGTTGTGGGGGTGCTTTGCTGCAGGAGGGACTGGGGAACTTCACAAAATAGATGCCATCATGAGGGAGGAAAATTGTGTGAATATATTGAAGCAACATCTCAAGACTTCAGTCAGGAAGTTGAAGCTTGGTCACGAATGGGTCTTCCAAATGGACAATCACCCCAAGCATACTTCCAAAGTTGTGGCAAAATGGCTTAAGGACAACAAAGTCAAGGTATTGGAGTGGCCATCAAAGCTAAAACACTTGTGGGTAGAACTGAAAAAGTGTGTTTGAACAAGGAGGCCTACACCAGCTGTGTCAGGAGGAATGGGCCAAAATTCCCCCAACTTATCGTGGGAAGCTTGTGCAAGGCTACCCGAAACGTTTGACCCAAGTGAAACAATTTAAAGGCAATGCTACCAAATACTAATTGAGTATATGTAAACTTCTGACCCACTGGGAACGTGAAAGAAATAAATGAAAAATCCCTGTACCATTTTTCTGACCTTTCACATTCTTAAAATAAAGTGGTGATCCTAACTGATCTAAGACAGGGAATGTTTACTAGGATTAAATGTCAGGAATTTTGAAAACCTGAGTTAAAAATGTATTTGGCTAAGGTGTATGTAAACTTCACCTGTAGAAATATAGATTTAAAAATAATTTAAATCAATGAATGTCAAAAGTTCCGTTACTGTATGTGTGGAAGACCATATACTGTAGTGTCAAATTAAAGGCAACATTAACATATTGAAGTTGGGCCATGAGTTTCCTGTCACCTGACCAAGAAAATGTGTCCTCGTAGGCTACATCTAGGGCCCAGCGTTTTACCCTAGTTTTTGCCAACCTTGTCTAGCATGAGAACCATTTATAAAAAATAAAAAAGTTACCAGCTACTCATTTTTAATCAAGCTTTCGAATAGGAAACTTATCCCCTGAAACTCTTCCTCTGGTCCTTAGTGTACAAGAGAAAGTAGTGCAGTGTTCTGTCAATATAGCTGGTAAAAGAATGGTTAACAAAACAACTAAGGGGTGGGGGTCCAAAAACAAATCCCCCCCCCCCCCAAATTATGTTTTATTTTTCCTGTTTTGAATTTCTCACAATTAAATTGTTTTAGAGAAACATCAAAATTGGATGTTCTGAGTCCATGTCAATGCTTAAATCACATCAGAATAGCATTAATTTTTGGTCTGGAAGGAAACTAACAAATTGATTTGAGTGTAATTGCCCTTTAATTGTGCATCTGGCCCTTTAACCTCTGAGATCGGTGTCCTTATACCGGGACGGTTGCTGCGAACGTGCGCTAATCTGACTAGAATGACGTAAGTAACAGCCAACTTTCAGCACAGCACTTGGTTTGATACATTATTTACCTTCAGAGGTGAATCTATTTACATTCAGTAATCTTGCTCTGGTTTGTCATCCTGAAGGTCCAAGAGATAAAATGTAGCATAGTTTTGTTTGATAAAATCAATTTCCATATTCAAATGTAGGAACTGGGTTCTAAAATTTGAACCCCTGCGGTTTCTGTTTTTACACATTGAAAAGGAAATAACGATACCAGCAGACACTTGTCCCTGTATGGAATGAGTTCCACAACCCTGGTCGAAATGTTGACTTCTTCAAAATATCTCCTTTCCAGTTGACATCAACTTATTTTCCTTTCTTTTTAGGATGCACCTTGGCACATTTGTCTAATTTGGAGAATCAAATGACCAAAATACTTTATTCAAAAACAAGTCCAGGTGGAATTGAGCTCTCCCGAAGTTCTCGGCTATATCCCACACAGTCGAAACCTCTTTCCTTGATCCTTTGTATGAATCCAAGGTCTAATACGTGATGCTCTTAAGAGACACGAGACAAGCAGAAGAACAGATTAGCCAGTTCCTGAGAGAGAATGAAATGTTAGAATATCATATCAAAGTGTTCCCCCATCTTGTAGATCCAGTTTGTTCTTCATTCATCTGATCTTGGTTGGACAGAGGTAAAAATATATAGTATCTTTGACTGTCACTCTCTGAACTAGGGTTGGTCATTACTCCACGTAGTAGTTTTCCCCAACCACAGATCTAGGATCAGTTTACCATCACCTAATACACACATGAATGATTAGTGGGGGAAGGGATCTAGGGGCAACAAAGTCATCCTAGTCCTTTGTGTCCATCAGTGGAGGATGCGGTGGAGGTACCTCTCCGGGTCGCTTTCCACTCCTTTCTTCAGTAGAGCTCCTGGTCTGGCTGGTCTCTCAGAGGCCCCTGCAGGCCCTTGGCCCTCAGTTAGGTCCTCTCTGACTCCTGTAGCGTCTCTGGGGCCCTTATGAGTCAGTGGCTGTGTATCTGGGCTGCTGTGTTTTGCTCTTGCCTCAGTCTTGCTGTCTGATGACTGCTCTTCGCTCTGCTGACTACTCTCTGAACTCTTACCAATCCTGTAGAAACAAACCACAATGTTCAGGGAGTTATTGTGCTCTGTGAGCACTTGGAAAAAGTTGAATGTTATGAAGGATTCAAATCAGACATTAATCTCTTGATTGCATGGTGTGTGATTGTATGTGGAGAATGGGAAGGCATTGAGAGCATTCGGTGTGTGTGAGACAGTCACCCACCTCAGATGCTTGAACACCCATAACCAGCATGGTCCTAGTGTCTCTCCCCTCAACTTACCAGTGTGTGTAAATATTCATGATTATATATTTATATCAGATTATAATTTTTGTAAATCATAACGGCATATTACATAATGCCAACCCACCTCAGATGATTAAACGCCTGGAGCCAGCGCGACCCCAGTGTGCCTCGCCCCTCCACCCTGAGTCCTCTCTGTCGGCCCCTCGCCCTCAGTCCTATCAGGGCCTGGGCCAGCTCAGCCTCGTCCCCGTGGCCCCACACCAGCTCAGCCCTCTGCTCTGCATCCTGGTCCCCAGCTGCCGTGAACAGCCTCTGCAGCTGACGCAGGTTCACCTTGGGGGGGTTGTGCATTTAACAGCCAGAAGATTGAATGATTCCTAATTGTTGTTCCTTACCACCTCGCTCCATTAATCCAAACCCTTGACATGTGTTAATCACTATGACTAACCTATACCTCTGAATCTGCTTCCTAAATAATACCAAACTCACTCCGCCAAAGATGTTCCCTGAGCCAGCCTTCCTACTCTTCCGCTCAGCGAGACGCCACAGTGTGGAGGGCCCTGCCACCGTGGAGGAGAGAGACAGAGAGGCTGCTTCCGCATCCATCCTCCCCAAGTGAGAGGCTGCAAGGGTGGTAGGCGATGCCGCGAGATGGGCCTTCCTGTGGAGGATAGGAAAGGTTAAGGATAAGTGCTAGAACTCACTTGTTGCAATTGTATGTCATGTCAGTCTGTTTCTATGGGCAACATGACCTTACTCAGAGGAATGATTGTGCTAGTTACAGACTTAGGAAAAACTCCTGGCCTTGTGTGAGGGCACACTAAGGATGCAAGGCAAGCTCCTGCCAGTCTCTACCGTTCCTTGATTATTTAATCCTGCTTGACGGAGCAGAGGGGAACTTAATCGGTCTTACTTGAAAGCCCATTACACTGCAGATGGTAATAATCAATCTAGCTATATAGTAACTCTGGTAAGAACCAGTCCACCTAGTAACTAAGTCTGCTTGGTCACATGAGGAACTGTAATGGTATTAGCGGAGTAGCTACCTGGCTGTGTCACTAGATCAACTGTACTGGAGGAAATAGGAAATAATGGCTCTGCTCCAATAGTCCGTTAGAATTCCACTTGGAATGCATGCACAATACATTTCCCAAGTTTAAGTTCTCTCACTCAGAAAGCCACTAAAATATTATGCACCGAAGATGACTCACATCAATAATGTAATTGAAAGGCCTTTAACTTAAGTAATTGCATAAAAAAAAAAAATGGGAGATAAAGAATGTAGCAAATAGGCCATGCACATCATTCAACCCTATGTGCATCACAGCAGGTGGGTGGATGCTTGTCTCTTAAAACCCCAGAGTGAAATACTTACATTCTGGTCTCTAACATGTAGGCTCAGTATTCCTGAACAGTCCCATTGCAAGGCAGAATGTTCAACAAACTCAATGCAAAGTTCAGACGATTTTGCCTCTGTTGGAGGTAATCTGTGACAAAACACGCACAGGGAAGCTTTATCAACCCGACCTTTTAACACATGACAAACACTTGCACAATATGCGCGAGCCTAACCGTACCAGACAGAATGTTGTCCCACTCAATCAGCTGGCAAATTTCACAAACACTTCCAGTTGATTATGAGGGAACATGCTTCAGTCCACTACAATGTGTTAGGAGATTGAAAATAAGAGGGACTGAACCTACTTGCGCTGCAAACAGGTAAACACTTATCTCCACCTACCATCAAAAGGACAAACAACCTGTAGATAGTGTAAATATAATTTTAGTCAACATTCTGGCTTGTATAGCCTTTTTTTAGGCAGATGTCTTTCAGATTGAATATCCATGGGGTAAACCTTCAATGAACAAAAAAGCAAATACAAAAACAGAAATATACAAGAGTACATAAACCTAAGACTGTCGAGATAACTGACACATTTCAAATGTATGGGGTTAACGTTTGTTACAATTTCTACCCCATGGAACCGTCTGTTTAGGCAAAGCAGACACACGCACTTTTCGTTGGCATGCAGATGTGACATTCAAAGCCAATCCAGTGAGGCAATAAGAGCCGAAAATAACTATTTCTATTTTGTTAGTTGGCGTCAAAAGAAACATATTTGGACTTATGTTCTGTAAAAAAAAGGTACAAGGTCAGAGCTACGGTGCATCCAAACAAATTAATTAGAATATTAGTACTCTACACAATATAGGTCAAGTCTCATGCATGAAAGCCGAATAAAATACTAGCCTAAACACGTTCTTACCCGGCGGCCAAGATGATAGCGACTTTCGTTCTGATGCTTTTCCCAAGAGAAATTCCTCTAAATCCTTTTGTGCTATGCTACGGTTATTTCGTCAATATGGCTAACAAAATACCTTTGATTTATATGTTGCTCTGTCCACTCGTCGTTGATGTGGAGTAGTAGTTTGGAGTCTATACAACAATGAAAGCGGAGATGGTAATTAATCCCACTTTATAGGGCCACTGGAATGTTTTCTCGAGCAATCAGAAGGTTTGTGTGCGGGGCGAGGTGTGAAGCCCCGCCCCTTGGCCGCGTAGTTAATCCATTGACGTCAATGTTCCTGGCATGAGACTGTTTATTTTTATTTTATTTCACCTTTATTTAACCAGGTAGGCTAGTTGAGAACAAGTTCTCATTTGCAACTGCGACCTGGCCAAGATAAAGCATAGCAGTGTGAACAGACAACACAGAGTTACACATGGAGTAAACAATTAACAAGTCAATAACACAGTAGAAAAAAAAGGGGAGTCTATATACAATGTGTGCAAAGAGCATGAAGAGGTAGGCGAATAATTACAATTTTGCAGATTAACACTGGAGTGATAAATGATCAGATGATCATGTACAGGTATTGGTGTGCAAAAGAGCAGAAAAGTAAATAAATAAAAACTGTGGGGATGAGGTAGGTGAAAATGGGTGGGCTATTTACCAATAGACTATGTACAGCTGCAGCGATCGGTTAGCTGCTCAGATAGCTGATGTTTGAAGTTGGTGAGGGAGATAAAAGTCTCCAACTTCAGCTATTTTTGCAATTCGTTCCAGTCACAGGCAGCAGAGTACTGGAACGAAAGGCGGCCGAAAGAGGTGTTGGCTTTAGGGATGATCAGTGAGATACACCTGCTGGAGCGCGTGCTACGGATGGGTGTTGCCATCGTGACCAGTGACCTGAGATAAGGCGGAGCTTTACCTAGCATGGCCTTGTAGATGACCTGGAGCCAGTGGGTCTGGCGACGAATATGTAGCGAGGGCCAGCCGACTAGAGCATACAAGTCGCAGTGGTGGGTGGTATAAGGTGCTTTAGTGACAAAACGGATGGCACTGTGATAAACTGCATCCAGTTTGCTGAGTAGAGTGTTGGAAGCAATTTTGTAGATGACATTGCCGAAGTCGAGGATCGGTAGGATAGTCAGTTTTACTAGGGTAAGCTTGGCAGCGTGAGTGAAGGAGGCTTTGTTGCGGAATAGAAAGCCGACTCTTGATTTGATTTTCGATTGGAGATGTTTGATATGAGTCTGGAAGGAGAGTTTGTAGTCTAGCCAGACACCTAGGTACTTATAGATGTCCACATATTCAAGGTCGGAACCATCCAGGGTGGTGATGCTAGTCGGGCATGCGGGTGCAGGCAGCGATCGGTTGAAAAGCATGCATTTGGTTTTACTAGCGTTTAAGAGCAGTTGGAGGCCACGGAAGGAGTGTTGTATGGCATTGAAGCTCGTTTGGAGGTTAGCACAGTGTCCAATGACGGGCCGAAAGTATATAGAATGGTGTCGTCTGCGTAGAGGTGGATCAGGGAATCGCCCGCAGCAAGAGCAACATCATTGATATATACAGAGAAAAGAGTCGGCCCGAGAATTGAACCCTGTGGCACCCCCATAGAGACTGCCAGAGGACCGGACAGCATGCCCTCCGATTTGACACACTGAACTCTGTCCGCAAAGTAATTGGTGAACCAGGCAAGGCAGTCATCCGAAAAACTGAGGCTACTGAGTCTGCCGATAAGAATATGGTGATTGACAGAGTCGAAAGCCTTGGCAAGGTCGATGAAGACGGCTGCACAGTACTGTCTTTTATCGATGGCGGTTATGATATCATCTAGTACCTTGAGTGTGGCTGAGGTGCACCCGTGACCGGCTCGGAAACCAGATTGCACAGCGGAGAAGGTACGGTGGGATTCGAGATGGTCAGTGACCTGTTTGTTGACTTGGCTTTCGAAGACCTTAGATAGGCAGGGCAGAATGGATATAAGTCTGTAACAGTTTGGGTCCAGGGTGTCTCCCCCTTTGAAGAGGGGGATGACTGCGGAAGCTTTCCAATCCTTGGGGATCTCAGACGATATGAAAGAGAGGTTGAACAGGCTGGTAATAGGGGTTGCGACAATGGCGGCGGATAGTTTCAGAAATAGAGGGTCCAGATTGTCAAGCCCAGCTGATTTATACGGGTCCAGGTTTTGCAGCTCTTTCAGAACATCTGCTATCTGGATTTGGGTAAAGGAGAACCTGGAGAGGCTTGGGCGAGGAGCTGCGGGGGGGGCGGAGCTGTTGGCCGAGGTAGGAGTAGCCAGGCGGAAGGCATGGCCAGCCGTTGAGAAATGCTTGTTGAAGTTTTCGATAATCATGGATTTATCGGTGGTGACCGTGTTACCTAGCCTCAGTGCAGTGGGCAGCTGGGAGGAGGTGCTCTTGTTCTCCATGGACTTCACAGTGTCCATCTCCATGTGTACACTAACTTCACAAGTCACAGGGGGTTGCAAGAGTTGAATCTACTCATGACATGAAGGTATAACTGCATCATGGGACTTGACAATCATGCTAACAATAAAGGCTAGGTTTACACAGGCAGCCCAATTCTGATCTTTTTTTCCACTAATTCGTCTTTTGACCAATCACATCAGATCTTTTTCAGAGCTGATCTTATTGGTTACAAGATCCACGTGAACCCATCACTAGGTTGCCATTATTCATTAGACATAAATCTTTTTCCTATCTATTTTATTTTCATAACAATTGCAGAAGAAATGTCCCAAAGTAGCCATACAACAAATTATCATGCTCATTTCTCATTTATTTGGACCTAGTAGCCTAGTAAATAGATAGGCTATATGTATTTAAAGTTTTTAAAAAAATCATAGGCAGTGCGGTTTATAATACAGGTATTCAGTCGAATTTAACAATATTTTACATTGAAGTAGGCTTTAGCAAGCTACTGAAAGTATTTGCAATTGCTTTTTTCCCCCATCTGCCTTAGACAATTATTTCAGAATTATTATTTAGATTGGTGGAAAAGTTTATGCAAAATATTGTTGAATTCACTGCTGATAGGTCCACAGTTTACCACTGTTTTTTCTTTCAGAAACTGACAGTCCTTTTCCAGATAAATAATAAATTACTGCTAAAGATTAAAACATCCTGCCAACCAAGGTTATTATTGTTTATTTCTATTCGTTTTTAGATTTTTATTTGAAATTGAGTTAAGTTTCAGTTCATTTTCAGACTTGATTTAGTAGTTTCCTTTTAGTTTCAGGTTGATAAAAACATTTGTATCTCATTTTTATATAATTTAGTATCAGTTTTAGTTTTAGGGACAGAACGTAGCCTTTCCATGGGGGGCTAGGAGTCATTTGTGTTGTTGGCCTGTAATTATTTTTTTGCGGATGTCACTTCTTGTCACTGGGGGGCAGTAATACATAAGGTGACTTGGAGATACATAACATCTATGTGTCAGTGGAGCCTCAGAGGAGGAAGGGGAGAATTATTCTCCTCAGTGAATTTCACAAAAAAATATAATATTGTAACATTAAAAAAGTTATCCTTTGTAGGTAAAACTATACTAAATATATTAATGTCACCAAATAATTGATTAAATCACACTGTTTTGCAATGAAGGTAGCCTCAACAGCACTCTGTAGGGTAACGCCATGGTGTAGCCTGAGGACAGCTAGTTTCCATCCTCATATGGGTATATTGACTTCAATACAAAAACTAGGAGGATCATGGTTCTCACCCCCTTCCATAGACTTCCCTAGTAATTATGACAACTTGCAGAAGACATCCTCCAACCTATCAGAGCTCTTGCAGCATGTTATGCACCCAATCAAAGGATCAGAGAATTAATCTAGTACTGAAAGCATAAGCTACAGCTAGATAACACTGTAGTGCATAAAACGTGGTGAGGAGTTGACTCAAAGAGAGAGAAAGCCAATAGTTTAACCATTTTGAACAAATTAATTTCTTTAAAAATGAAGGAGACGAGAGAGAGAGAGAGAGCTAGCTATATTTCGTTGTATTTCTTTCACTTTCACTTAGCTAGTGAATGCAGCTAGTTCAGGTTACTCACACACCTGGTTCAAACAGAGAGGGATGCTACTGTATGTTAGCTAGCTGGCTATGCCTATCCAACACTGGAACTCTTCCAAGTCAAGGTAAGCTTTTGGTTTTATACATTTATTGCCACCGGGGTCCATCGGTGTAACTGCTAAACTGTAGAGGGTTTACTAAACCCAAACAATTCGAGCTTCTACTTTTAAAAATCCACCTTTCCAGAAACAAGTCTCTCACCGTTGCCGCTTGCTATAGACCACTCTCTGCCCCCAGCTGTGCCCTGGACACCATATGTGAACTGATTGCCCCCCATCTATCTTCAGAGCTAGTGTTGCTAGGTGACCTAAACTGGGACATGCTTAACACCCCGGTCATCCTGCAATCTAAGCTTGAGGCTCTCAATCTCTCACAAATTATCAATGAACCCACCAGGTACAACCCCAAATCCGTAAACACGGGCACCCTCATAGATATCATCCTCACCAACTTGCCCTCCAAATATAGCGATCACTGCCTCATTGCCTGCATCCGTAACGTGTCTGCAGTCAAACGACCACCCCGCAAGCAGGCCTTCCTAATCGACCTGGCCCGGGTATCCTGGAAGGATATTGACCTCATCCCGTCAGTCGAGGATGCATGGTTGTTCCTTAAAAGTGCCTTCTTCACCATCTTAAATAAGCATGCCCCTTTCAAAAAATGTAGAACCAGGAACAGATAAAGCCCTTGGATATCTCCAGACCTGACTGCCCTTGACCAGCACAAAAACATCCTGTGGCGTTCTGCATTAGCATCGAATAGCCCCCGTGATATGCAACTTTTCAGGGAAGTTAGGAACCAATATACACAGGCAGTTAGGAAAGCTAAGGCTAGCTTTTTAAAGCAGAAATTTGCATCCTGTAGCATAAACTCAAAAAAGTTATTGGACACTGTAAAGTCCATGGAGAATAAGAGCACCTCCTCCCAGCTGCCCACTGCACTGAGGCTAGGAAACACTGTCACCACCGATAAATCCACTATAATTGAGAATTTCAAAAAACATTTTTTCTACGGCTGGCCATGCTTTCCACCTGGCTACACCTACCTCGGTCAACAGCCATGCATTCCCCACAGCAACTTGCCCAAGCCTCCCCCATTTCTCCTTCACCCAAATTCAGACAGCTGATGTTCTTAAAGAGCTGCAAAACCTGGACCTCTATAAATCAGCAGGGCTAGACAATCTGGACCCTCTCTTTAAAAAAAGATCTGCAGAAATGGTTGCAACCCCTATTAGTAGCCTATTCAACCTCTCTTTCGTATCGTCTGAGATTCCCAAAGATTGGAAAGCTGCCGTGGTCATCGCCCTCTTCAAAGGGGGAGACACTCTCGACCCAAATTGCTACAGACCTATATCTATCCTTTCTAAGGTCTTCGAAAGCCAATGTCAATGAACAGATTACCGACCATTTCGAATCCCACCGTACCTTCTTCGCTATGCAATCTGGTTTCTGAGCTGGTCATGGGTGTACCTCAGCCATGCTCAAGGTCCTAAACGATATAACCGCCATCGATAAGAGGCATTACTGTGCAGCCGTATTCATCGACCTGGCCAAGGCTTTCGACTCTGTCAATCACCCAATTCTTATTGGCAGACTCAACAGCCTTGGTTTCTCAAATGATTGCCTCACCTGGTTCACCAACTACTTCTCTGATAGAGTTCAGTGTGTCAAATCGGAGGGCCTGTTGTCCGGACCTCTGGCAGTCTCTATGGGGGTGCCACAGGGTTCAATTCTCGGGCCGACTCTCTTCTCTGTATACATCAATGATGTCGCTCTCGCTGCTGGTGATTCTCTAATCCACCTCTACCAAGACGACACCATGCAGTATACTTCTGGCCCTTCTTTGGACACTGTGTTAACTAACCTCCAGACGAGCTTCAATGCCATTACAATTCTCCTTCCGTGGCCTCCAACTGCTCTAAAACTAAGTGCATGCTCTTCAACCGATCACTGCCCGCACCTGCCCGCCCGTCCAGCATCACTACTCTGGACGGTTCTGACTTAGAATATGTGGACAACTACAAATACTTAGGTGTCTGGCTAGACTGTAAACTCTCATTCCAGACTCACATGAAGCATCTCCAATCCAATATTAAATCTAGAATCGGCTTCCTATTTCGCAACAAAGCATCCTTCACTCATGCTTTCGGATGGGACGTTAAACGGGTGTCCTGACTCTGAGGTCATTAAAGATCCCATGGCACTTATCGTAAGAGTAAGGGTGTTAACCCCGGTGTCCTGGCTAAATTCCCAATCTGGCCCTCAAACCATCACGGTCACCTAATAATCCCCAGTTTACAATTGGCTCATTAATCCCCCTCCTCTCCCCTCTACCTATTCCCCAGGTCGTTGCTGCAAATGATAATGTCTTCTCAGTCAACTTTTTTTAGCCTGGTCACAGACAGATGATGTGTTGTACACTGACGTCCACAAGCAAAGGGAAAGCATCATGCAATAGCCTAAACCCATCAATGTTACATTGAGCTGGGTGAATGGAATATGAATGATAGTCATCCAATATGCTATAATAAGACCATGGTCATTAAAAAATAATCGTCCTCCCTCTTCTTAAACTGCACCAATCGCCACTGATCTGTATCTGTGTTATGATGGCATCTGTGAGAGCATGGGCATCACCATTGAGGCCTTCCCCATCTTGAAATAGTCAATTTTCTTCTTCACAAGTAAACATTTGTGACATGGCTGTCACAACTCCAACCGGGTCTTCGGGTAATGCCAACCGGGTCATCAGGAGAGATCAGCTAATGAAACTGGAAGTCCCGCCCAGTTGACTAAATCAAAATGGCGAAAGTCCTTAATGGCGCTGCCCATGTTAACAGAGCCCATGTTAAAACAGGCTTTTGGCCACTAGAGGACTCCATACAACTCCATGGCCAGGACATAGGTTTGATTAGGTTTCAATTATAAATCAATCCTAATGTGTCTTGGATTTAAATGATATGTGCCTAAACTGGTGCAAGAAATATGGTGGAAGGAAACTCTCTTTCCATGTTTAAACCAATCCAATGTTTAAAAAAAAACTTTAGTAGTAGATGTAAGAAGAATAAAGTACTTTTACCTTTATCTGACAGAAAGAGAGAGGAAAAAACAACTCATTAAGTCATGGCACATTTGACATGTTATGTTTATGTAATATTTAACATTATTACTGACTAACCCCTTTAAATAGTGTTAATAACAACAGCTGCATAAAAACAAACTGTTTCAGAGAGGTGGTCGTTGGGTTTCTCAAGCCTGATGATAATTGTCCACAGACAGAGAATATTCTCTCCACAAACACTTGGGATACAGGGGAAGAAACTAGATTCAGTGCCACAGGGCACGCACAGCTTTGGATAAACATCCATCCTTGCCTTCCAGAACTGGAGAGGTGACTCTGTAAACATGCACCCCCTTTACCTCTTCCAGGTATTTCCGCAGCTTACACAGGGGCACTTAATGCCCAGCCAGGTCGACCCCCGGCTGGACAGTGACCTCAGAAACAATCTTTGTTTCGAGGAGGCTATATTTCTGAAGCACTGTATGTAGTCAAGATGCTTGCTGGGTTCACCGTACTGACATCTTCCTGGGGTCCATAAGGGAAGCTACTGCAGGGGTTGGATTGAAGTTGGCTGCCAGAGGATTCAGTACGCATGCGAAGAACAGTAAGTTCAGGAAGACCTGTGCCAACTGTTTTGCAACAATAGTGTCTGCAAGTGTGCATCAGACAGCTAGCTACTGGCTATGAGTTTGAAGTTGGTCAGTGTGGATGGCGAATGGCTCCAGTAACTTCACAAGACGTTCTAGCTTGGACCAGTCACGCTCTGTGATCGCACTCAAATTTCTTCCCTATTAGCTCGTGATAGCTAGTTATGGTGATGCACAAGTTAGGCCTATTTGAAACATCAGTGTCTATTGGCAGATCCAGCTCAAAAAACCCATTAGTAAAAAAGCTTGAAATCCCCATTTAATTTTTGCTCAAATCTTAGAAGAAAACCATTACAACTGAACATAATTTATCATGGTTTTTATTTGATTTTAGTTCGGTTTGGAGTCAAATCTAAAAGTTTTATATATGTATTTTTTACTGAATTGTTTTTCCAATTTTAGTTTTTCTTTTTAGTTTCTGTTTTCATTTACTATAATAACCTTACTGCCAAACACAGTAAATAGACTGGTAGCTTATGTAAAATATTTGACAGTATGGGTAGGCTACAGTATTGCTGTGCGATAGGAGCCCAACATCATTGCCTATACCAAGGCAGGATGGAGAAACCCAATAATCTATTGATAAACTCAAAATGTGTCTTTTGCATCTCGCGGCCTAATGCCAATAGTTACAAATTATACAGCAAATAAAGGGCATTATTGTCACCATAAAAGGTGAATGGAGGACATTTTCCACTTGTATTGCTTGTTCCTGTGAGCACAATTTGATTTATAACGGGAAACATGTGTATGTATGGCCTGAGGCATCATGCCCATAGCACGTCCCCCCTCAGATTTCTCCTATTAAATCGTTTTATTATTTAATCAAATTTATTTTTTTCCTCTCTGTAATACCACAAGCCACTTAGCAATTTTATAAAATTGTCTTTAGCTAGCCCAGATAGTTTCCCAATCTCCCAACCTTACAACTAGCTACCAAGAAGCCATTTCAGGCTATCAATCAAGTTAGAGTAGATAGCTTGTCTAACTATCTTAGCTGGCATGCCTGCGGACAAGTTTGGTAGACTTTATAAAAGCAAGCAATTACTAAATGTACTGAATAAGACTAACATTCCTTATAATCTTTTACCCAGATTTTAACAAATGCAGAAAAGCATATTCAATGTTTCTTTAAGAACATAACCACCAGTCAGGAGGATACAGACAGCTCAAGATGTACTTTGCATTCGGAAAGTATTCAGACTCCTTCCCTTTTTCCACAGCATCGTTTGATTTACACAACATGCTTACCACTTTGAAGATGCAAAATATTTTTATTCTGAGAAACAAAGGAATAAGACAAAAAAAACCAGAAAACTTGAGCGTGCATAACTATTCAACCCCCCAAAGTCAATACTTTGTCGAGGTACCTTTTGCAGCAATTATAGCTGCAAGTCTCTTGGGGTATGTCTCTATAAGCTTGGCACATCTAGCCACTGGGATTTTTGCCCATTTTTCAAGGCAAAACTGCTCCAGCTCCTTCAAGTTGGATGGGTTCCAGGAATCCTTAAGGCATACCAGATATTCTCAATTGGATTGAGGTCTGGGCTTTGACTAGGCCATTCCAAGATATTTAAATGATTCCCCATAAACCACTCGAGTGTTGCTTTAGCAGTATGCTTAGGGTCATTGTCCTGCTGGAAGGTGAACCTCTGTCCCAGTCTCAAATCTCTGGAAGACTGAAACAGGTTTCCCTCAAGAATTTCCCTGTATTTTTGCGCCATCCATCATTCCTTCAATTCTGACCAGTTTCCCAGTCCCAGCCGATGAAAAACATTCCCACAGCACGATGCTGCCACCACCATGCTTCACTGTGGGGATGGTATTCTCGGGTGATGAGGGGTGTTGGGTTTGTGCCAGACATAGCATTTTCTTCGATGGCCAAAAAGCCATCCAGGAAATTTTAGTCTCATCTGACCAGAATACCTTCTTCCATATGTTTGGGGAGTCTCCCACATGCCTTTTGGCGAAAACCAGATGTTTACTTATTTTTTCTTTAAGCAATAGCTTTTTTTCTGGCCACTCTTCCATAAAGCCCAGCTCTGTGGAGTGTGCGGCTTAAAGTGGTCCTATAGACAGATACTCTAATCTCAACTGTGGAGCTTTACAGCTCCTTCAGGGTTATCTTTTGTATCTTTGTTGCCTCTCTGATTATTAATTCCCTCCTTGCCTGGTCTATGAGTTTTGGTGTGCGGCCCTCTCTTGGCAGGTTTGTTGTGGTGCCATATTCTTTCCATTTTTTAATGATGGATTTAAGTGCTGCTCCGTGGGATGTTCAAAGTTTCATATATTTGTTTATAACCCAACCCTGATTTGTACTTTGTCCCTGACCTGTTTGGAGAGCTCCTTGGTCTTCACGATGCCACTTGCTTGGTGGTGCCCCTTGCTTAGGGGTGTTGCAGACTCTGGGGCCTTTCGGAACTGGTGTATATATACTGAGATCATGTGACACTTAGATTGCACGAAGGTGGACTTTATTTAACTAACTATGTGACTTCTGGAGTTTATTTTTTATTTTATTTCACCTTTTTTTAACCAGGTTGGCCAGTTGAGAACAAGTTCTCATTTACAACTGCGACCTGACCAAGATAGAGCAAAGCAGTGCGACACAAACAACACAGAGTTACACATGGCATAAACAAATGCACAGTACATAACACAATAGAAAAGTCTATACACAGTGTGTGCAAATGTAGAAAGATTAGGGAGGTAAGGCAATAAATAGGCCATAGTGGCGAAATAATTGCAATTTAGCAATTAAACACAGGAGTGATAGATGTGCATAAGGTGTATGTGGAAGTAGAGATACTGGGGTGCAAAGGAGCAAAAAAAAACCCCAAAAAACAATATGTGGATGAGGTAGTTGGGTGGGCTATTTACAGATGGGCTATGTACAGGTGCAATGATCGGTAAGCTGCTCTGACAGCAGATGCTTAGTCAGGGAGACGTAAGTCTCCAGCTTCAGTGATTTTTGCAATTAGTTCCAGTCATTGGCAGCAGAGAACTGGAAAGAACTGGAAGGAAAGGCGGCGGAAGGAGGAGTTGGCTTTGTGGTTGACCAGTGAAATATGCCTACTGGAGCGTGTGCTATGGGTGGGTGCTGCTATGGTGACCAGTGAGCTGAGATAAGGCGGGGCTTTACCTAGCAAAAACTTATAGATGACCTGGAGCCAGTGGGGTTGGTGAAGAATATTAAGCGAGGGCCAGCCAACGACAGCAATGGTGGGTAGTATATGGGGCTTTGGTGACAAAATGGATGGCACTGTGATAGACTACATCCAATTTTCTGAGTAGAGTGTTGGAGGCTATTTTGTAAATGACATCGCTGAAGTCAAGGTTCTGCAGGAAAGTCGGTTTTACGAGGGTATGTTAGGCAGCATGAGTGAAGGAGGTTTTGTTGCGAAATAGGAAGCTGATTCTAGATTTAATTTTGGATTGGTTATTGGTTTCACCAGATCTTATTTAGGGTCTTTATAGCAAAGGGGGTGAATACATATTCACGCAACACTTTTCAGTTTTATAATTTTTTGATTACATTTTTTTTTCATTTCACTTCTCCAATTTGTACTATTTTGTGTATGTCCATTACATGAAATTCTAATAAAAATACATTTAAATTACAGGTTGTAATGCAACAAGGGGGGTGAATACTTTTGCAAGGCACTATAACTAAACTCTATGGTGAATGCCGTTTATTATGAACTCCACCAACGGAGTCGAGCTGTGAAGAGGCTTCATTTCACCCAAGGTCAATCATTTTTATTCGTAAACGCTTACCTTGTACCAACGTTGTGTATATGTTTACGTGCCCGTGTGGGCCAAACAAAAATAAAATAAGAATATCTGAACATAAAACAGCAGTCCGCACTGGCAATATTGAATGTGCAATGGCAAAACACGGCCCATCGTCCTCCTTGCGCTTTGTGGGCCTGGAACAGGTCACACCTATTAGAGGTGGTAACCACCCTAAAATGATCTCACAATGAGATGTGTTTTGGATTGATAGATTTGAGAGGTGTTTTGGATTGATAGATTTAATATATCATGCATCCTTGAGGTCTAAATGATAATTTCTCAATCAGACCTTTTTTGTTGATTATATGGCTGCGCTGTATTTTGAATGGTTATGTATATGTATATTTTATTACATTCAATCACGGTATTTCTATCCAGATGTATAATGGTTCTGTAACGGCAGACGCTGGGAGACGAGAAGCAACCACAGGGTGTGGATTTAATAATAAATAGACATGAAACAAAACAAGAACAGCATCTGGACAGGAGAAACATAACAACATCAATACTGACTCGGGAATGAAACTGAGGAAGTGACAGATAAAGGGGAGGTAAATTACTCTATTGCAAAATGTACAATGATGGAGTCCAGGTGAGTCCCATATTTAAGCACAGGTGCGCATAACGATGGTGGCAGGTGTGCGTAATGATAAGTGAACTGGTGACCTCGAGCACCTGAGAGGGGGAGTGGGAGCAGACTTGACAAGATGTCTATTTTTATACCCAAACGTGTACAAAGCTGTCATCAAGGTGAAGGGTGGCTACTTTGAAGAATGTAAGAATCACCTGGACACCAATGACGTGATGGAGTCCAGGTGAGTGAACTTGTGACATCGAGCACCGGAGAGGGGGAGAGGGGGAGCAGGAGCAGACATGACAAGATGTCTATTTTTATACCCAAACGTGTACAAAGCTGTCATCAAGACAAAGAGTGGCTACTTTGAAGAATCTAAAATCTAAAATATATTTTGATTTGTTTAACACTTTTTTGGTTACTACATGATTCCATATGTGTTATTTCAGGGTTTTGATCAGTGGTAGAAAAAGTACCCAATTGTAATACTTAAAAGTAAAAAGTAAAAGTACAGATGCCTTAATAGAAAGTTACTCAAGTAAAAGTGAGTCACCCAGTAAAATACTACTTGAGTAAAAGTCTAAAAGTATTTGGTTCTAAATATACTTAAGTATCAAACATATATGGAATTGGTACAATATACTTAAGTACTAAAAGTAAAAGTATAAATAATTTCAAATTCCTTATATTAAGCAAAGCAGATGGCACCATTGTCTTGTTTATAAAATGTACAGATCACCAGGGGTACACTTGCAACACTCAGACATAATTTACAAATGATGCATTTGTGTTTAATGAACCTGCCAGATCAGAGGCAGTAGGAATGACCATGTGTTCTCTTGATAAGTGTGTGAATTTGACCATTTTCCTGTCCTGCTAAGCACTCGACATGTAACGAGTACTTTTGGGTGTCAGGGAAAATATATGGAGTAAAAAGTATGTTATTTTCTTCAGGAATGTAGTGAAGTAAAAGTAGTCAAAAATATAAATACTAAAGAAAAGTACAGATACCCAAAAAACTACTTATGTAGCACTTTAAAGTATCTTTACCTAAGTACTTTACACCACTGGTTTCGATGTCTTCACTATTATTCTACAATGTACTGTATAAAATAGTAAAAATACAGAAAATCCCTTGATGAGTAGGTGTTTCCAAACTTTTGACTGGTACTGTATATATATATTAATATTATATATATACAGTATATACAGTATATATATATTATTATATATATACAGTACCAGTCAAAAGTATATATATATACGCTACTGTTCAAAAGTTAGGGGTCATTTAGAAATGTCCTTGTTTTTGAAAGAAAAGCACATTTCTTGTCCATTAAAATAACATTGAATTGATCAGAAATACAGTGTTGACATTGTTAATGTTGTAAATGACTATTGTAGCTGGAGGATATCTACATAGGTGTACAGAGGCCCATCATCATCAACCATCACTCCTGTGTTCCAATGGCACATTGTTTTAGCCAATCCAAGTTTATCATTTTAAAAGGCTAATTGTTCATTAGAAAACCCTTTTGTAATTATGTTAGCACAGCTGAAAACTGTTGTCCTGATTAAAGACTAGTTGAGTATCTGGAGCATCAACATTTGTGGGTTCGATTACAAGCTCAAAATGTCCAGAAACAAAGTACTTTCTCCTGAAACTCATCAGTCTATTCTTGTTCTGAGAAATGAAGGCTATTCCATGTGAGAAATTGCAAAGAAACTGAAGATCTCGTACAACACTGTGTACTACTCCCTTCACAGAACAGCGCAAACTGGCCCTAACCAGAATACAAAGAGGAGTGGGAGGCACAACTGAGTACAACTGAGCAAGAGGAGCAAGAGGACAAGTACATTAGAGTACATTAGAGTGTCTAGTTTGAGAAACAGACGCCTCACAAGTCCTCAACCTAGCAGCTTCATTAAATAGTACTGGCAAAACACCAGTCTCAACGTCAACAGTGAAGAGGAGAGTTCCTCTGTCCAGTGTCTGCGTTCTTTTGCCCATCTTAATCTTTTATTTTTATTGGCCAGTCTGAGATATGGCTTTTTTTTCCAACTCTACCTAATTTCCAAGAATTGTCCTGGTTTTACTATCCTTGTGGGGACTTTTGGAGATTTAAGTTCCCACCAGGCTGGAAAGAAAGGGAGAGCAATAAGTAGTGTCCCATATTACAAGCAACTGCATGATGACTTTACCGAAAAGCTCAGTCAACTACAAATAAATTGGTGTACGCAGTCAAGTAAAGACATCTATGGCTCAAGTGTGAATGATGTTTACAGTGGAATTATAACGTGTAGAAACGTTGCTATATCATAATGTGTACAATTCGTGAAAAGACTATGGGCAAATCACTTAAGAGACACACGGTGTGGCTAATCTCAGTGTGAAGACTCCCGGTGAGAGCAGTATACCAATGGCGCTATTATGTTAAAACAAAAAAAAAAATGCCCAATGCCATCATGCAATGATGATGAAACAATTGAACACTTATTATTAGAGTATAGCAGAACTAAGGAAATCTGGGAACTAATGTAAGATTTTGGAGTAACTATTCAAGTCGAAACAAATTCCATGCTCTATGGGAAAATCAGCTGGAACGCTGAAAGAAATCTACAAAGACCTTTTTCACTTTATCATATGTATAGTGAACGCACAAATATGGAAAACCCGGTGCCAAATGACAACTTGAATAGTTACTTGAATAGTTACTCCAAAATCTTGCATTATTTCCCAAAACAGTTTTTAAACAACTTAGAAGAGAACTGATAAGGAGCAGAACCATCTAAACGAAACGAGAAGGGGGTGAACAATGGGAAGTTCTTGACTTTTGATAAAAAAATACATTAAAAAAAAATACATCACTAAGCTAAGGACCCGGGGACTAAACACCTCCCTTTGCAACTGAATCCTGGACTTCCTGACGGGCCGCCCCCAGGTGGTAAGGGTAGGTAACAACACATCTGCCACACTGATCCTCTACACGGGGGCCCCTCAGGGGTAGTGCTCAGTCCCCTCATGTACTCGCTGTTCACTCATGACTGCACTGCCAGGCACGACTCCAACGCCATCATTAAGTTTGCCGATGACACAACAGTAGGCCTCATCACCAACAACGACGAGACAGTATATATGGAGGAGGTCAGAGACCTGGCCATATAGTGTCAGGACAACAATCTTTCCCTCAATGTGATCAAGACTAAGGAGATGATTGTGGACTACAGGAAAAGGAGGACCGAGCACACCCTCATTCTCACCGACAGGCTGTAGTGGACCAGGTTGATAACTTCAAGTACCTTGGTGTCCACATCACCAACAAACTAACATGGTCCATGCACAACAAGACAGTTGTGAAGAGGGCACAACAAAACCTATTCCCTCTCAGGAGACTGAAAAGATTTGGCATGGGTCCTTAGATCCTCAAAGGATTCTGCAGCTGCACTATCGAGAGCAACCTGACTGGTTGCATCACTGCCTGGTTTGGCATATTTGCATTGCCCCCCTGCATAGTGAATGAAAAACAGCCAACAAGTGCTCAGCATATGTGGGAACTCCTTCAAAACAGTTGGAAAAGCATTCCAAGTGAAGCTGGTTGAGAGAATGCCAAGAGTGTGCAAAGCTGTCATCAAGGCAAAGGATGACTATTTTGAAGAATCTAAAATCTCAAATATATTTTGATTTGTTTAACACTTTTTTGGTTACTACATGATTCCATATGTGTTATTTCAGAGTTTTGATTTCTTTACTATAATTATACAATGTAGAAGATAGTAAAAATAAAGAAAAACCCTTTAATTAGTAGGTGTGTCCTTTTGACTGGTACTGTATGTAATGTAAATGTGTTGTAATTTACAATGTATGATATTATTCCAGTTTAAATAATAAAGATGGACTAATTTTATTTTTTAAAGTAAAAAAAGTGACAAAATAAGAAATGATTGTCTCATGAAAGAAAACTATAAACAGAGTAAGCACTCCCCCCCAGTAGGAAGAGGAGGAGCAGCCTTGTAATTTCAGTCCGTCCCCTGTCTCCTTCCCCCAACCCCTGGGTGAGAGGGGAGTGCTGTAGCCCTCCAAAGGAAACGGAAGAGACGAAACTCACAAAATCCTCATTTTAAAACCCCGGGGCTGTGAAGAAGAAAAGACAACTCTTTGACAAACTTTACACTTTATAACCACCTATTTAGCACTCCACCTTCCCTTTTTATTTGTCATTTTCTTGTTGCTTTTTAAATTTTTATTTTGTGGCAGATTTTAAAGGACCCAGTGCTCAGTTAAAGGACCCAGTGTTCGCTGGATTAGAGATGCCCCCCCAGCCGGAGGTGAACAAACATTTCTGGGACTTCCTAAAGAGTTTTCTCGGCATTATCCGAATCCTCCAAATCATTTTCGGAGCAGGACTATGGGTCACAATCGCCGCCAACAAATACGAAGGCTCCATCCACTTCGTCCTGTTCGTGGCCGTGCTCTTCTGGCTCCTCACCCTCACCGCGTTTTTTATCACTCTCCTGGACAAACAGGACCTTGTCCCCGTCTTGGGAGGGGACCGGTGGTTGCTTAGCAACCTGGTTCATGACATCGCTGCTGCGGTGCTGTATCTACCGGCGATCGGCGTAATGATCTACAAGACAGGGCGGTACGAGTACTGCAACCTGGAGCAATATAAACACCACTGCCTGTATAAAGTCTATCTGGCTGCTGCCGTGTTCGCATGTCTGGCTGCTGTTGTGTATCTTGTCTCGTCGGTGTATGTTGGCTGTAGGAAGTGTCGGGGAGAGCAGACGGTGGTTTGAGAGAGGGGTGGACAGAGGGGGACAAAGGTGGAAGGGATATGTTGGAGGACTGGGGGAGGGAGGCAAGAGCTCTCCCTGGATAGGGGAGTGGAGAGGGGTTATTTTCTGTCCCACAAAGCAGTGTCCTCTTGTCTTGGCGCAAACCCCTATAGGTTTGTCCATATTTTGTTCCGTAATTTAATGTCAGCATAATTTCAGTAGTTTATCAACGTAGGCTACAGTACAATACTTTTTTGGTACAGTGTTTGTGCGTTGACTGACAACAACATTCCGAAACCATGAGCAGTCTACCGGACCTTTTACCAATGCCTTTGAAAAGCATACCTCTTATGCTTTGCAGCGTACTACAAGCTGTAATAGCAGGGACATGATATGACATGCCTTTGATATGAAGATAACTACACCATATTTGTTGCCAATGTTTTTTTTGTATCCTTTTAGCCAGTAATAACACATGTCTATATCAAAAACAAAAACAATTATGTTCCTAATTATTCCTGAAGTGTCCTTCATGTTAAAACCAAATGTTGATGAATTAAAACCAATGTCACTGAACACCAGAGACAAGGTTCTCTTATTTGGTAATAACACCTTCTGCATGTAGGGGCAGATATAATTTACAGAAGTGTTGCTACCACTATTAGTATCATTATTTTGCAGTAATAGGTCTACACCAGTTTGTTTCATTAATAACTATTTCCAGAGTTATTTCAAATCTGAAAAGTATACATCTGCAGACTCTGTGTGTTTGCACCTGTTTGTGAATGATTATGGTGTTGGTGGCTTTCCAAAATGAGAAGCCAGTTTGGGGCTGGGAGCACTCAGCTACTTCCTGTCTGAGACAAACATGCTTAACCAATCAGCAGGGGTCTCTGGGATGCCACATGAAAGACATGGAAGAGCATGTGCTTTTACACTGTAATCTCTGTGACTGGAACTGTGTGTGTCTGGGTACGTATTTATGTGATTATTGTTATATCTGTGTGTGTCTGTGTGTCTGTGTGACTATGTGTGTGAGAGAGAGAGAGATGACACTGACTGAGAAGGGGAAGTTCTTACAATTATTAATGGTGGGGGGTTGAGAGTGTGTGTGTGGAGAGAGGGGGTGAGAAGTGTTGATAAGTGGTCTAGAAGTGGTCTGCAGGGAGAGTAGATGAGTAGTGGTCTATTCCAGGCAAACCCACATTTCCTGCTAACTTAGAAAGCGAAAAGAAAAGCATGCGTGGCATGACAACGACAACAGAGTTGGACTAAGCAGAAATAAATCCAGCCACAGAGTGTATGACACAGGCTAAACCTAGCAATGTGAAAATGAAGGAAGAGATGTGAAAATGTTGGGACAGGACCCATGTTCTGTGCTGAGCCCTGAGTAGACTGGAGGACACAAAACACAAGATGGAATGGTGAGGCTAATGTTGAGCAGATGCACTGCAGGGATAGACTGTAAATCTACCACAGTGTGTGTGAGTCATAAGTGATGGATCTGCAGCACAGCCTAAGCAAACAGCTCAGATAGAAACAAACAATAACCCTCCTTCTCAATAAGACCTGCTAACTCTAGGCCTCCCTAACTCACAACTTCAATTAGTGACAGATACTTTTCTTATGATCAATCACAATGAGTTCCCAAAATGAAAGTTATTTGCCGTTGATTTGTTTGTGGGGAAACTGACAGCTTTGCTTTAGTTGCATTAAGCCGTTGTCGTTTTTTCTCAAATGTTCAAATTTTTTCGTCAGAACTAGATATTTTGACTCAGCCATGTATGGACTGACTGCAAGTGCAAGACTATTCCTAAGAGCGTTAGCTAATGAAGTAAATGTAATGTGTGTCGGTGCTGCTGCTGCTGCTGCTGATGTGGCCATTGACACTTTGCTTCTTGAAAGTCCAACTTGATTGCTGACATGCAAAACATCTTGGGACTGTATGTTTTTCATTTTACCTTTATTTAATTAGGCAAGTCAGTTAAGAACAAATTCTTATTTTCAATGACGACCTAGGAACAGTGGGTTAACTGCTTTGTTCAGGGGCAGAACAACATATTTTTGGGGATTCAATCTTGCAACCTTTTGGGTACTAGTCCAACGCTCTAACCACTAGGCTACCTGCCGCCAGTGGACTAATGAAAAAAATACCAAAATATAGTTTTTAAGTGTATTTCCCCTCTAAGAACATGAGTGAAAGAGAGAGAGAGGGGAGAGGGAGAGAGAGAATGTCATTGGACAGATGTGAGATGGTTTTTTCCTTGTTAGCTAAGCCAGGAAGAAAGGGAGAAAGAGGGGGGACGCAAGAGTGTGAGGGAAATACAAATAGAGAGAGCGCATGACCAAGAGAGAGAGTGCGTGACAGAGAGAATCCCCGGGAAAAGGACACTTCAACACATATAAAGCCAGGCGGATGATAGCGTGCCAGCCCAGTTATATTTACTCTGGCTACTCAACCAGAGAGACATTTCCTGCATGGACTCAAACTGGACTGGACTAGACTGGGTGACCAGCTACTACTTCAATGGCCTCTCTTTTTCTCTCTCTCTCAACTATGATTCACAACTATAACTACATCACTGGCAGGCTTTCTTCAAGAACATGAACAAAGTGCTATCTGTCTCTCTCTATTTGGGAATTTCTGGGCCCGTATTCACAAAGCGTACCCAAAGTAGGAAATATAAATACGGGCCCTGATCCTAGATCAGCACTACTACTCTGAGACACTTTCTGAATATGGGCCCTGGTTCTGTGTTCCCAAAACCTTTTTAATCTCGCAGCCATCATAACCTACATCTATGCTATTTAACAGATGTGGTTATTACACAGGGCCTTTAGCCCATATTTCATTTCCCCCTTGTTGGAACAGCAGGCATTCTTTTCACTGCTTGAATCAACATGGTCTATTCAGGACTCTCTTTCTCTAATGTTTTGACCAAAAGATTATTCCACTAAAAGTAAAAACCACTAGAGCATCAAACAGGCTGTGATGAGTGTTAGTTTACCAGTTTGCTTCTGCTAATTGTTAGCACATCTGTAGCCTGTATGCCAGTCTGTTTCTGCTAATAGTTAGCACATCCCTAGCCTGGATTTCAGTCTGATTCTCCTAATAGTTAGCATATCCCTAGCCTAGATGCCAGTCTGTTTCTGCTAATAGTTAGCATTTACCTAGCCTTGATGCCATTCTGTTTTTGTGAATAGATAACATTTCATTAGCCTGAATGCCAGTCTGTTTCTGCTAATACTTAGGATTTACCTAGCATGGAGCCATTCTGTTTTTGATAATAGTTAGCATTTCCCTAGCTTTAATGCCAGTCTGTTTCTGCTAAAAGTGAGCTTTCTCTAGCCTGGATGCTAGTGTTTCTGCTTTAGCCCACTTTTCTGTCATTGTATTTTTTAATAGAGGGCTATAGAGCTGTCGTAAGCTGAACCTGACATGCATTAAGGCTATTTCCCTCTTTTCCCTCCCCTCTTCCATGTCTGAGTGTCTTTAACACCGGCCTCTACATAAAGCAGCCAAAGTGAACAATCTGGAGTGATCAGCTAATGATATTTTGCTGCTCCCTCCCTCTGTCAGTGGGTCACTGGAGTCACTTATAAGGGACTGGATTTGTGGCTGCGGCCTGAAATTACAGATATACACTACTGGTCAAAAGAACACCTACTCATTCAAGGGTTTTCCTTTATTTTTACTATCTTCTACATTGTAGGATAATAGCGAAGACATCAAAATGACGAAATAACAGATATGAAATCATGTAGTTTACAAAAAAAATACGTTTTCGTCTTTTGAGCTTCTAGTCATGAAATCTATGCAGCCTACTCAATCACTTTTTATAGCTACTGTTTACAGGCCTCCTGGGCCATATACAGCGTTCCTCATTGCATTCCCTGAATTCCTATCGGACCTTGTAGTCATAGCAGATAATATTCACATTTTTGGTGACTTTAATATTCACATGGAAAAGTCCAAAGACCCACTCCAAAATGCTTTCGGAGCCATCATCGGCTCAGTGGGTTTTGTCCAACATGTCTCTGGACCTACTCACTGTCATAGTCATACTCTGGAACTAGTTTTGTCCCATGGAATAAATGTTGTGGATCTTAATGTTTTTCCTCATAATCCTGGATTACCCAGACCACCATTTTATTACGTTTGCAATTTTAACAAATAATCTGCTCAGACCCCAACCAAGGAGCATCAAAAGTCGTGGTATAAATTCACAGACAACACAAAGATTCCTTGACGCCCTTCCAGACTCACTCTACCTACCCAAGGACGTCAGAGGACAAAAATCAGTTAACCACCTAACTGAGGAACCCAATTTAACATTGCGCAATACCCTAGATGCAGTTGCACCCCTTAAAACTAAAAACATTTCTAATAAGAACTTAGCTCCCTGGTATACAGAAAATACCCCAGCTCTGAAGCAAGCTTACAGAAAATTGGAACGGAAATGGTGCCACACCAAACTGGAAGTCTTCCGACTAGCTTGGAAAGACAGTACCGTGCAGTATCGAAGAGCCCTTACTGCTGCCCGATCATCCTATTTTTACAACTTAATTGAGGAAAATAAGAACAATCTGAAATTTCCTTTTGATACTGTCGCAAAGCTAACTAAAAAGCAGCATTCCCTAAGTGAGGATGGCTTTCACTTCAGCAGTAATGAATTCATGAACTTCTTTGAGGAAAAGATCATGATTATTAGAAAGCAAATTACGGACTCCTCTTTAAATCTGCGTATTCCTTCAAAGCTCAGTTGTCCTGAGTCTGCACAACTCTGCCAGGACCTAGGATCAAGAGAGACGCTCAAGTGTTTTAGTACTATATCTCTTGACACAATGATGAAAATAATCATGGCCTCTAAACCTTCAAGCTGCATACTGGACCCTATTCCAACTAAACTACTGAAAGAGCTGCTTCCTGTGCTTGGCCCTCCTATGTTGAACATAATAAACATCTCTCTATCCACAGGATGTGTACCAAACTCACTAAAAGTGGCAGTAATAAAGCCTCTCTTGAAAAAGCCAAACCTTGACCCAGAAAATATAAAAACCTATCGACCTATATCGAATCTTCCATTCCTCTCAACATTTTTAGAAAAACCTGCTGTGCAGCAACTCACTGCCTTCCTGAAGACAAACAATGTATACAAAATGCTTCAGTCTGGTTTTAGACCCCATCATAGCACGGATACTGCACTTGTGAAGGTGGTAAATTACCTTTTAATGGCTTCAGACCGAGGCTCTGCATCTGTCCTCGTGCTCCTAGATCTTAGTGCTGCTTTTGATACCATCGATCACCACATTCTTTTGGAAAGATTGGAAACCCAAATTCGTCTACACGGACAGGTTCTGGCCTGGTTTAGATCTTATCGGAAAGATATCAGTTTGTCTCTGTGAATGATTTGTCTTCTGACAAATCAACTGTAAATTTTGGTGTTCCTCAAGGTTCCGTTTTAGGACCACTATTGTTTTCACAATATATTTTACCTCTTGGGGATGTCATTCGAAAACATAATGTTAACCTTCACTGCTATGCGGATGACACACAGCTGTACATTTCAATGAAACATGGTGAAGCCCCAAAATCACCCTCGCTAGAAGCCTGTGTTTCAGACATAAGGAAGTGGATGGCTGCAAACTTTCTACTTTTAAACTCGGACAAAACAGAGATGCTTGTTCTATGTCCCAAGAAACAAAGAGAGCTTCTGTTGAATCGGACAATTAATCTTAATGGTTGTACATTCGTCTCAAATAAAACTGTGAAGGACCTCGGCGTTACTCTGGACCCTGATCTCTCTTTTGACAAACATGTCAAGACTGTTTCACGGACAGCTTTTTTCCATGTACGTAACATTGCAAAAATCAGAAACTTTCTGTCCAAAAATTATGCAGAAAAATTAAACCATGATTTTGTTACTTCTAGGTTAGACTACTGCAATGCTCAACTTTCCGGCTACCCAGATAAAGCACTCAATAAACTTCAGTTAGTGCTACATACGGCTGCTAGAATCCTGACTAGAACCCCAAAATTTGATCATATTACTCCAGTGCTAGCCTCCCTACACTGGCTTCCTGTCAAGGCAAGGGCTGATTTCAATGTTACTGCTAACCTACAAAGCATTACATGGGCTATCTCTCTGATTTGGTCCTTCCGTACATACCTACACGTACGCTATGGTCACAAGACGCAGGCCTCCTAAATGTCCCTAGAATTTTTAAGCAAACAGCTGGAGGCAGGGCTTTCTCCTATAGAGCTCAATTTTTATGGAATGGTCTGCCTACCCATGTGAGAGACACAAACTCGGCTGAACCTTTAAGTCTTTACTGAAGACTCATCTCTTCAGTGGGTCGTATGATTGAGTGTAGTCTGGCCCAGGAGTGAAGGTGAACGGAAAGGCTCTGGAGCAACGAACCGCCCTTGCTGTCTCCGCCTGGCCGGTTACCCTCTTTCCACTGGGATTCTCTGCCTCTAACCTTATTACAGGGGCTGAGTCACTGGCTTACTGGTGCTCTTTCATGCTGTCCCTAGGAGGGGTGCGTCACTTGAGTGGGTTGAGTCACTGATGTGATCTTCCTGTCTGAGTTGGCGCCCCCCCTTGGGTTGTGCCGTGGCAGAGATCTTTGTGGGCTATACTCGGCCTTGTCTCAGGATGGTAAGTTGATGGTTGAAGATATCCCTCTAGTGGTGTGGGGGCTGTGCTTTGGCAAAGTGGGTGGGGTTATATCCTTCCTGTTTGGCCCTGTCCGGGAGTATCATCAGATGGGGCCACAGTGTATCCTGACCCCTCCTGTCTCAGCCTCCAGTATTTATGCTGCAGTAGTTTATGTGTCGGGGGGCTAGGGTCAGTTTGTTATATCTGGAGTAGCTTCTCCTGTCTTATCCGGTGTCCTGTGTGAATTTAAGTATGCTCTCTCTAATTCTCTCTTTCTCTCTTTCTTTCTCTCTCTCGGAGGACCTGAACCCTAGGACCATGCCTCAGGACTACCTGGCATGATGACTCCTTGCTTTCCCCAGTCAACCTGGCCATGCTGCTGCTCCAGTTTCAACTGTTCTGCCTGCGGCTATGGAATCCTGACCTGTTCACCGGACATGCTACCTGTCCCAGACCTATTAATTGACCATACTGGTCATTTATGAACATGTGAACATCTTGGCCATGTTCTGTTATAATCTGCACAGCCAGAAGAGGACTGGCCACCACTCATAGCCTGGTTCCTCTCTAGGTTTCTTCCTAGGTTTTGGCTTTTCTAGGGAGTTTTTCCTAGCCATCGTGCTTCAACACCTGCATTGCTTGCTGTTTGGGGTTTTAGGCTGGGTTTCTGTACAGCACTTTGAGATATCAGCTGATGTACGAAGGGCTATATAAAGGGCTACAGTGGGGCAAAAAAGTATTTAGTCATCCACCAATTGTGCAAGTTCTCCCACTTAAAAAGATGAGAGAGGCCTGTAATTTTCATCATAGGTACACTTCAACTATGACAGACAAAATGAGAGAAAAAAAAATCCAGAAAATCACATTGTAGGATTTTTGATGAATTTATTTGCAAATTATGGTGGAAAATAAGTATTTGGTCACTTACAAACAAGCAAGATTTCTGGCTCTCACAGACCTGTAACTTATTCTTTAAGAGGCTCCTCTGTCCTCTACTCGTTACCTGTATTAATGGCACCTGTTTGAACTTGTTATCAGTATAAAAGTCACCTGTCCACAACCTCAAACATTCACACTCCAAACTCCACTATGGCCAAGACCAAAGAGCTGTCAAAGGACACCAGAAACAAAATGGTAGACCTGCACCAGGCTGGGAAGACTGAATCTGCAATAGGTAAGCAGCTTGATTTGAAGAAATCAACTGTGGGAACAATTATTAGGAAATGGAAGACATACAAGACCACTGATAATCTCCCTCGATCTGGGGCTCCACGCAAGATCTCACCCCGGGCCTCCCGGGTGGCGCAGTGGTCAAGGGCGCTGTACTGCAGCACCAGCTGTGCCATCAGAGTCCCTGGGTTCGCGCCCAGGCTCTGTTGTAACCGGCCACGACCGGGAGGTCTGGCGTAGTCCGGGTTAGGGATGGCTTGGTCGGTAGGGATGTCCTTGTCTCATCGCGCACCAGCGACTCCTGTGGCGTGCCGGGCGCAGTGCGCGCTAACCAAGGTTGCCAGGTGCACGGTGTAGCCTCTGACACATTGGTGCGGCTGGCTTCCGGGTTGGATGCGCGCTTGTGTATCGGAGGACGCATGACTTTCAACCTTCATCCCTCCCGAGCCCGTACGGGAGTTGAAGCGATGAGACAAGATAGTAGCTACTACAACAATTGGATACCACGGAATTGGGGAGAAAAATGGGTTAAAAAAAAGAAAAAAAGAAAAAAGATCTCACCCTGTGGGGTCAAAATGATCACAAGAACGGTGAGCAAAAATCCCAGAACCACACGGGGGGACCTAGTGAATGACCTGCAGAGAGCTGGGACCAAAGTAACAAAGTGCCAGACGTGTCCCCCTGCTTAAGCCAGTACATGTTGCTGAAGTTTGCTAGAGAGCATTTGGATGATCCAGAAGAAGATGTCATATGGTCAGATGAAACCAAAATAGAACTTTTTGGTAAAAACTCAACTTGTGTTTGGAGGACAAAGAATGATGAGTTGCATCCAAAGAACACCATACCTACTGTGAAGCATGGGGAAACATCATGCTTTGGGGCTGTTTTCTGCAAAGGGACCAGGATGACTGCAAAGGAAAGAATGGGGCCAAGTATCGTGAGATTTTGAGTGAAAACCTCCTTCCATCAGCAAGGGCATTGAAGATGAAACGTGGCTGGGTCTTTCAGCATGACAATGATCCCAAACACACCGACAGGGGCAACGAAGGAGTGTCTTCATAAGAAGCACTTCAAGGTCCTGGAGTGGCCTAGCCAGTCTCCAGGTCTCAACCCCATAGAAAATCTTTGGAGGGAGTTGAAAGTCCGTGTTGCCCAGCAACAGCCCCAAAACATCACTGCTCTAGAGATTTGCATGGAGGAATGGGCCAAAATACCAGCAACAGTGTGTGAAAACCTTGTGAAGACTGACAGAAAACGTTTGACCTCTGTCATTGCCAACAAAGGGTATATAACAAAGTATTGAGATAAACTTTTGTTATTGACCAAATACTTATTTTCCACCATAATTTGCAAATAAATTCATGAAATCCTACAATGTGATTTTCTGGATTTTTTTTTCTCCATTCTTGTCTGTCATAGTTGAAGTGTACCTATGATGAAAATTACAGGCCTCTCTCATCATTTTAAGTGGGAGAACTTGCACAATTGGTGGCTGATTAAATACTTTTTTGCCCCACTGTATATAAATTGATTTTTTTGTGTGATTAGTAACCAAAAAAGTGTTAAACAAATCTAAATATATTTTATATTTATATTTTATAAAATAGCCACCCTTTTCCTTGATGACAGATTTGCACACTCTTGGCATTCTCTCAACCAGCTTCATTAGGTAGTCACCTGGGGGGCTATATAGAAGATAACCTCATTTGGTAAAAGACCAAATCCATATTTTGGCAAGAACAGCTCAAATAAGCAAAGAGAAATGACTGTCCATCATTACTTTAAGACATGAAGGTCAGTCAATATGGAAAATGTCAAGAACTTTGAAAGTTTCTTCAAGTGCAGTCACAAAAACCATCCAGCGCTATGATGAAACTGGCTCTCATGAGGCCCGCTACTGGAAAGAAAGACCTCTGCTGCAGAGGATAAGTTCATTAGAGTTACCAGCCTCAGAAATTGCAGCCCAAATAAATGCTTCACAGAGTTCAAGTAACAGACATATCAACTGTTCAGAGGAGACTGTGAATCAGGCCTTCATGGTCGAATTGCTTCAGAGAAACCATTACTAAAGGACACCAATAAGAAGAAGAGGCTTGCTTGGGCCAAGAAACACGAGCAATGGACATTAGACCGGTGGAAGTTTGTCTTTTGGTCTGGAGTCTAAATGAGAGATTTTTGGTTCCAACCGCCGTGTCTTTGTGAGATGCGGTGTGGGATGATTTACGCATGTGTATTTCCCACCATAGAACATGGAGGAGCAGGTGTTATGGTGTGGGGGTGCTTTGCTGGTTACACGTCTGTCATGTATTTATAATTCAAGGCACACTTAACCAGCATGGCTACTACAGCATTCTGCAGCGATACGCCAACCCATCTGGTTTGGGCTTATTGGGACTATCATTTTTCAACATGAATATGACCGAACACACCTCCAGGCTGTGTCAGGGCTATTTTACCAAGAAGGAGAGTGATGCCTTCATTAGGGCGACTGCTGCCAGCAGACAGTCAGTGATCAACTTCAAGTTCAGGTTCAAAGCCACATCAGCAGCTGGAAAGGGAAAAGGAATGGATTTAAAGGGTGTTTGCCTTCTCTACTATTAGTACTTCTTCAATGCAAAAGAGATTGAAATGAGATATGCAAATAACACAATAGCTACAGTTATTGGCTAAATATTTATCCCTCTTAATTTTAAGTTTTTGGGCCATGACCATATATCTAAATCTGATCAAATCATTCAGTTGACCAGGTTTTCAGGACTGCCTTTGCTGTCGGTGGTCCTTCCCAAAATGCAATATTTCCCCTAGAGAGAACACTGCAATAAACTATGTACAGTTGAAATTGGAAGTTTACATGCCGGACTCCACAAACATCTCAGTGTTGGGGACCGAGGATGTAGACGTGATCTCCATGTAGACCATCTCCTTCAGATCCACATGGAACTTACTACAGAGAGGGAAAATGTTGTCCATAAATGCTGAATGAGGTCAGTTTAAAGGTCCAATGCAGCTGTTTAAAAAAAATCTCAATATTAAATCATTTCTGGGTAACAAATAAGTACCTTACTGTGATCATTGTCAATTAAAATGATCAAAAATAAACAAAAATAGCTTCTTAGCAAATAGCAATTTCTCAAGCAAGAATTTTGCTAGACTGTCTGTGAGTAGTCTGAGTGGGGAGAGGAAAACTGAAAATTTGTTGTTATTGGCAGAGAGGTTTGGAACTCTCTGTCTTATTGGGCTATTAACTAATTTACAGCATGTTGATGACACCGTGAAAGCCCAAAACTCTATCTCACCAAAACAGGCAAAAATTTCTGGCGTTTTTTTCAAACAGCTCTTACACTAAAAGGGCATTGTCATAATTTTCCAAATTTCACAGTGTGGAAACATATAAATGACGCTGTTTTTGACTGTACTGGACCTTTAATGGTTTTACTTCATCACCCCTAAAGGTCAAGGTTAGGATTTGGGGAAGGTAAGCTGATCCTAGATCTGTGACATACAGTAACCAATTAGCCTGTACATTGGCTAGATCCTCTTTAGAAAAAATGGGCAGTATTTATTGGTTAAGTCAATGTAGCTATATTTACACAGTGAAAGTACAACAGTAGAGAATATACAATGTCTTGTTCAATGAAGCTGGGTTGAATCAAGATTGTCTTTGCCCACTGAGCTAAAACTTAACAGGTCTGGATGTTCTGAACTTAATGTTTCAAGCCAGGTAGCACATTAAGCAAGCATAGTTCACTGAACTACCTCTGCTACATGCACACCTCCACTGGGTAACTGGCTGGATCCACCATCCTGTTGAAACGACTGTTGTGGAAGAACTTGAACTGAAAGTTGAACTTCCCTTAGCTTTCCTCTCTGAAAATGTACAGAATCTTGTGGGCCAGGAATTCTAGGCTCACGTTACCCTTCTTAGGGTAGACACAGCAGAACTTGATCTCCATCTTGTCCCTCTTTTCTGAAGATCTCATTTGTGAAGATCAGGCTGTTCCCTTCTGTCACCACTTCTGGCGAGTTGGTGCCTCTCCTTGTTCGGGCTGCGTTCGGCAGTTGTCGTCACCGGCTTTCTGGCTGCCACCGATCCACATTTCTTTTTCCATTTGTTATGTCTTGATGGTACACCTGGTTCCCATTACATTATTATTATTTCCCTATTTAACCCTCTAGTTCTCATTATGTTTTGTGATTGTTCCTGTTTTGTGTTAGTCTTGTGTGTTAGGGTTTGTTATCCCTACGTGGATTTATTGTACTGTTTACTTTTCCCGAGTAAAGTATGTTATTTTTACTCAGTTCTGTTTCCTGCGCTTGACTCCATCCTCACCTATACACCGCTGACACCTTCCTCTGGAAAAACAACACATTTTGCTTTAATTCAGCAGTGAAAATAACTGTTGATGATCAGTGTTACAGTGACATCAAGGGCAAAGATCTGGTTGTATGTAAACAAAAAAAAGTATGTAATTCTGTGCTGATATAGGATCAGATTTCCATTTGAGATCATAATTAATATTACTATAGGGACAGGGGGAACCTGATTGAGGATAGGCACTCCTCTTTGTGAATACAAGCCCTGACCTCCAGCAGGGTACCACAGGGTTAAGGGCCAGGGTCCTGAAGACGTGGTTGCTTTTGGAGTTCAGGCTGCAGGACTGGTCCTCACGGAGACCCACAAAGGAGGTCTTCTTCACAGCCACTGGCATGCTGGTCTAATTGCAGACCACACTCGCTCTGCCAACATTCACCAAAATGAGGACATGAGAGGATGCTATCCTTGTCAGAGAGTAGAGATCTGCTGGGGCAGTTTAACATTAGACAGATTCACAGACCAGTGTCACGTGTGGTCCCTCTCCGGTCTCTAGGTCACCAAGCCTGCTCATTATGGAGCACACCTGTCACCGTCGATACGCGCACATCAGACTCACCTGGACTCCTTCACCTCACTGATTACCTTCCCAATATACAGTTGACGTCAGACATTTATATACACCTTAGCCAAATACATTTAAACTCAGTTTTTCACAATTCCTGACATTTAATCCTAGTAAAAATTATCTTTCTTAGCTCAGTTAGGATCACCACTTTATTTTAAGAATGTGAAATGTCAGAATAATAGTAGAGAGAATGATTTATTTCAGCTTGTATTTATTTCATCACATTCCCATTGGATTAGAAGTTTACATACACTCAATTAGTATTTGGTAGCATTGCCTTTAAATTGTTTAACTTGGGTCAAACATTTTGGGTAGCCTTCCACAAGCTTCCCACAATAAGTTGAATTTTGGCCCATTCCTCCTAACACAGCTGGTGTAGCTGAGTCAGGTTTGTAGGCCTCCTTGCTCGCACACGCTTTTTCAGTTCTGCCCCCAAATTTTCTAGAGGATTGAGGTCAGGGCTTTGTGATGGAAACTCCAATACCTTGACTTTTTTGTCTATAAGCCATTTTGCCACAACTTTGGAAGTAAGTTGGCCGCGGGAGACAATCGTGTCTTCAAAGATGGCATCTCACTACCAGAGGTGGGCAGTGAGCTTCGGAAAATGTTTAATTACTATGGTTCACATATTTTTTCAACCTGAGTGGACTGGTAAGGTATTCCAGATAATAGATACAGTGTCTTCAAAAAGTATTCACACCCCTTGACTTTTTCCACTTCATGTTGGATTCAAATGGATTGAATTCTGTATTTTTTAAATGATCTACACAAAATACGATGTAATGTGAAAGTGGAAGAAAAATTCTAACATTTGTAAAAAAATAATAATGAAAAATAAAACACCTATATATCTTTGTTAGATAAGAATTCAACCCCCTGAGCCAATACATTTTTAGAATCCCCCTTGGAAGCAATTACAGCTAGTCTGTAAGAGCTTTCCACACCTGGATTGTGCAACATTTTCCCATGATTCTTTTCAAAATTCTTCAAATTGGTTGTTGATCGTTGCTAGAAACCCATTTTAGGTCTTACCATAGACTTTCAAGCAGATTTAAATCAAAACTATAAGTCGGCCACTCAGTTACATTCACTGTCTTCTTTGTACTGTAAGCAACTCCAGTGTAGATTTGGCCTTGTGTTTTAGGTTATTGTCCTGCTGAAAGGTGAATTAATCTCCCAGTGGTTGGTGGAAAGCAGACTGAACCAGGTTTTCCTCTAGGATTTTGCCTCTGCTTAACTCCGTTTCTTTTTGAACTGGCTTATATTGGTTGTGTCACATAATTTGAAACAGGTTAAATCAATTTTGAGTGGTTGTGTTCAATCAATGACATATGTTCTCTATTTGTATTTGATTGTTGCCACTTGTGTTTACCAGTATGGATGACATGTGCATTAGAGTGCAGAATGAGTTTTTAGAATGAGAATGTGTTTAGAGTTTTGCTGAAAAGTGAGATCTGCAAATTGAGTTTTACCATGTGAAATGGTTTAAGGTATTGACAACAGACTGCATAATTAGCTAAACGAGTCCAGGCAACTGAGAACTTTGTTCAGCCAATGGGTTTTAGTGTTTTAGCAATTGAGAAAAACTGTAACAGTACTGACTGCTCAATAGATTTTGACTGGTTGCAGGTTCATATCAACAAAGAACAAGAATTACAGTATCACAGAGACAAAGGACAAGTTTGTGAGATGCAGGGTACAGTAATGTAAAAAATAGGGGTACAAGGAGTAGGAAGAACAAAAAAAAAATTGCAAAGAGCAAAGCAGAGTAGTAATTTCTGATCAATTTTGTGCTACTATGATAGAACATGTTTTCGTTCATCAAAAGACAATGATGGAAAAATATGAATATTTTTTTTGATTAAAAATGTACTTCTCCTGAGAATTGTCTGTTTTGAACAATGTGTTTTCTATTTTTCGGTGTATTGTTTACTGACTGCTTGAGAGTGTATTATCATTTTGATCACTTTGTTTATGATTTGAGAGCAGTGTTTTTGAAAACAAGTAAAACTGTTTTGAGGTGAATGTTTCATTTTGCAAGAGGAGTCAGAGGTTATGTAAATAGTGCTTGAAGATGAGGTTTTGTGTTTAATGTTTTCAGGAAATGGAGCAAGGTTTCAGAAATTGTGTTTTAGCGATTGAGAAAAACTGTAATACTGTCAATTAGTGTTCAACGACTAAGAACCAGTCCACTAAATAAAAGTGTATGTCAACGAAGGCATGAAAAAGGCTATGATAACGCATGGTAGTGTCGTTCTTGATCCAGATTAGCATCTAAATTCAAATTACCTTTGAGTGTAATGCAGATGGCCAGGAACTCAACCAGAGGCTTTAAAAATGACTAACGTGAGGAATCGTGCAGTATAACTGAAAACCCTCTGATAAAACACCAACATTTTAATCAAATATTACAGTGATGCATATACTGTACACTAACAGAATAATAACTGGTTTTATTGTAATGGAATTTTCCTTTAAACACCAGAACATATCTGGATTATCAATGGTATTGATTCATACTGTAGTTGCAGTTTAGCCTGGTGAATCCAAAATGAACACCCCAAGATGATAATGATGAGGATGATGATGATAATAACAATTGTATTAAAATAGCGTTACAGTTACGTTTACTGAAATATTCATTGATGTTTAACTCACTTTACTCAACTGTCTTGCCATGTCAGAGGACTGTAATTGTACTTTCTGCCATACAGGGATCTATCTGCACGTGCTGCGTCACATGCAGCAGAAAAGTAAACTTTTCCAGATATGTAGACAGTAAAACTATTGATTTGAATTATTTTGTATTGACTTAATATCCATGTGGTATTGAACATGATGGTTCTTTAGTGGAATCACAGATTGAATTTAATATGATTGTATATTTGATAGATTATTTAGAGGGATTGTTTCTGCTTCTCTAGTGCCGATATCAAGACTGAATTTATTGTAAGGAGGATGATTATGATGATGATGATGAAGTCTTACCTTCAGTGAGATATCACAGCTGGTGTCTCTTCATCAACTGTCTTACTCTGTCACTCTCTCTTCTCCGTCGGTGTCCATGGATCACTCTCTCTGTCATCTCTCTCCATCTTTCTGTGCCTCTGTATCTGTATCATTGTCAGTGTCTATCTCTGTCTCTCTGTCTCAGACCATCTCTGTCATTTACATGTCTGGAGAAGGAAGCTCCTCTCTTAAAACCCAGTGGTCAGATACCATTTTTTTCACATGCCATTTATCTCCCATGAGCATTGTGTGTGAAGTCATGTGTGAAGTCAGATGTATTCAGTGCATGTGTTTCTGTTTGTGTGCTTGTTTTTGTTGGTACATGCGTGATGGAGTGTGAATGGTCGCCCCCCTTGGGTTGTGCCGTGGCGGAGATCTTTGTGGGCTATACTCAGCCTTGTCTCAGGATGGTAAATTGGTGTTTGAAGACATCCCTCTAGTGGTGTGGGGGCTGTGCTTTGGCAAAGTGGGTGGGGTTATATCCTTCCTGTTTGGCCCTGTCCGGGGGTGTCCTCGGATGGGGCCACAGTGTGTCCTGACCCCTCCTGTCTCAGCCTCCAGTATTTATGCTGCAGTAGTTTATGTGTCGGGGGGCAAGGGTCAGTTTGTTATATATGGAGTACTTCTCCTGTCCTATTCAGCCCTGTGTGAATTTAAGTGTGCTCTCTCTAATTCTCTCTTTCTCTCTTTCTTTCTCTCTCTCGGAGGACCTGAGCCCTTGGACCATGCCTCAGGATTACCTGACATGATGACTCCTTGCTGTCCCCAGTCCACCTGGCCGTGCTGCTGCTCCAGTTTCAACTGTTCTGCCTTATTATTATTGGACCATGCTGGTCATTTATGAACATTTGAACATCTTGGCTATGTGTTGTTATAATCTCCACCCAGCACAGCCCGAAAAGGACTGGCCACCCCACATAGCCTGGTTCCTCTCCAGGTTTCTTCCTTGGTTTTGGCCTTTCTAGGGAGTTTTTCCTAGCCACCGTGCTTCTACACCTGCATTGCTTGCTGTTTGGGGTTTTAGGCTGGGTTTCTGTACAGCACTTTGAGATATCAGCTGATGTACGAAGGGCTATATAAATACATTTGATTTGATTTGATTTGAATGGTCCTTGCCCCCACAAACACAGAACGTTAATGGTTTTAATCAATTACCGATTAGTCACTGTCCATTGTGAGCATTGTTCAACGATGATAACGCAGGATATATGGGCTCCGGCCTTTCTTGGACCGTGTAGCAGGTACTCTCTATATGGACATAGGGCCGTGACACAGCCACCTCACACACCTGCACACTGATGTGTAGCTTCATACACATTTTTGTCTGAAAATGCTAACATTAGCATTTGGCAATGACTTGTCAACCAAAACCAAAATGTGGATTGTAGTTAAGGTTACAGTAAAAGTGCAGCCAAACAAAGCAAAGTGTGAAAATAGTCTGCGGTGAAAGGACTGAAGCGCTGGAAGTATTTCATGAAGGTTTTACAGTGCATTCGGAAAGTTTTCAGACCTCTTGACTTTTTCAAAAAATTTTCTCTCATCAATCCACAAACAATACCCAAAATGACAAAGCAAAAACATTGTTTTTTTTCTGTCAGAGTGACCATCAGGTTCTTGGTTACCTCCTTGACAAAGGTCCTTCTTCCCCGATTGCTCAGTTTGGCCGGGCGGCCAGCACGAGGAAGACTCTTGGTGGTTCCACATTTCTTCCATTTAAGAATGATGGAGGCCACTGTGTTCTTGGGGACCTCCAATGCTGCAGAAATGTTTTGGTACCCTTCCCCAGATCTGTGCCTCGAAACAATCCTACCTCAGAGCTCTACAGACAATTACTTCGACCTCATGGCTTGGTTTTTGCTCTGACAGGCATTGTCAACTGTGGGACCATATATAGACAGGTGTGTGGCTTTCCAAATAATGTTCAATGAATTGACTCCAATCAAGTTGTAGATACATCTCAAGGATGATCAATGGAAACAGCATGCATGTGAGCTCAATTTGGAGTCTCATAGCAAAGGGTATGAATACTTATGTAAATAAGGTATATATATATATATATATATATATATATATATATATATATATATATTGTTTTATACATGTCCTGTTGTCGCATTGCCATTATGGGGTATTCTCTGTTGATTAATGAGGAAAAATAATTATTTAATTAATTAATTAAATAATATTTATTAATTTTAATGTTCGTCGTAGGTGGAAGAAGAGGAGGACCAATGCGCAGCATGGTAAGTGTTCATATTTTTAATAACGTAATGAACACTGAACAAAACAAAATAAAACGAGAAACTAACAGTCCTGTATGGTGCTGAAAAAACACTGAACAGAAAATAATCACCAACACCACACAGGTGGGAAAAGGCTACCTAAGTATGATTCTCAATCAGAGACAACTAATGAAACCTGCCTCTGATTGAGAACCATACCAGGCCAAACACAAAAACATCACATAGAAAAAAGGAACATAGACAACCCACCCAACTCACGCCCTGACCATACTAATACAAAGACATAACAGAAGAACTAAGGTCAGAACGTGACATTATGGAAGACAAGAATTGTACTTTTGAATTCTGTAAAGTCAGTGTAGAAGAGGTGAAAGAAATATTGTTGTCTATCAACAATGACAAACCACAGGGTTCTGACAATCTGGATGGAAAATGACTGAGGATAATAGCAGACGATATTGCCACTCCTATTTGCCACATCTTCAATTTAAGCCTACTAGAAAGTGTTGCCCTGACGCCAGGAGGGAAGCTAAAGTCATTCCGCTACCCAAGAATAGCAAACCCACCTTTACTGGTTCAAATAACCGACCAATAAGCCTGTTACCAAACCTTAGTAAACTTCTGGAAAAATGTGTGTTTGAACAGATACAATGCTATTTCACAGTAAACAAATTGACAACAGACTTTTAACATTTTTAAATTTTTAAAATTTCACCTTTATTTAACCAGGTAGGCTAGTTGAGAACAAGTTCTCATTTGCAACTGCGACCTGACCAAGATAAAGCGTAGCAATTCGACACATACAACAACACAGAGTTACACATGGAATAAACAAAACATACAGTCAATAATACAGTAGAACAAAAGAAAACAAAAAATCTATATACAGTGAGTGCAAATGAGGTAAGATAAGGGAGTTAAGGCAATAAATAGGCCATTGTGGCAAAGTAACTACAATATAGCAATTAAACACTGGAATGGTAGATGTGTAGAAGATGAATGTGCAAGTAGAGAAAGTGCGGTGCAAAGGAGCAAGATAAAGCAAGATAAATAAATAAATACAGTATGGGGATGAGGTAGGTATATAGATGGGCTGTTTACAGATGGGCTATGTACAGGTGCAGTGATCTGTGAGCTGCTCTAGCAGCTGGTGCTTAAAGCATATGAGACATATGAGTCTCCAGCTTCAGAGATTTTGTACGGCATTGAAGCTCGTCTGGAGGTTAGTTAACACGGTGTCCAACGAGGGGCCAGAAGTATACAGAATGGTGTCATCTGCGTAGAGGTGTACCAGAGAATCACCAGCAGCAAGAGCAACATCATTGATGTATACAGAGAAGAGAGTCGGCCCGAGGATTGAACCCTGTGGCATCCCCATAGAGCCTGCCAGAGGTCCGGACAACAGGCCCTCCGATTTGACACACTGAACTCTATCAGAGAAGTAGTTGGTTAACCAGGCGAGGCAATCATTTGAGAAACCAAGGCTGTTGGGTCTGCCAATAAGAATGTGGGGATTGACAGAGTCGAAAGTCTTGGCCAGGTTGATGAATACGGCTGCACAGTAATGTCTCTTATCGATGGCAGTTATGATGTCGTTTAGGACCTTGAGGCTGAAACCAGATTGCATAGCGGAGATGGTACGGTGGGATTTGAAATAGTCGGTAATCTGTTTGTTAACTTGGCTTTCGAAGACCTTATTAAGACAGGGTAGGATAGATATACGTCTGTAGCAGTTTTGGTCTAGTGTGTCACCTCCTTTGAAGAGGGGGATGACCGCGGCAGCTTTCCAATCTTTGGGAATTTCAGACGAATCGAAAGAGAGGTTGAATAGGCTAGTAATAGGGGTTGCAACAATTTCGGCAGATAATTTTAGAGAGAGGGTCCAAATCGTCGAGCCCGGCTGATTTGTAGGGGTCCAGATTTTGTAGCTCTTTCAGAACATCAGCTATCTGGATTTGGGTGAAGGAGAAATGGTGGGGACTTTGGTGGGTTGCTGTGGAGGGTGCCGGGCAGTTGACCGAGGTAGGGGTAGCCAGGTGGAAAGCATGGCCAGCCGTAGAGAAATGCTTATTGAAATTCTCAATTATAGTGGATTTATCGGTGGTGACAGTGTTTCCTAGCCTCAGAGCAGTGGGCAGCTGGGAAGAGGTGCTCTTATTCTCCATGGACTTTCAGCACGCTTATGGGGAAGGACACTCAACAAGCACAGCATATCACAAATGACTGATGATTGGCTGAGAGAAATTTATGAAAAAATGATTGTGGGGACTGTCTTGTTAGATCTCAGTGCAGCTTTTGACATTATGGATCATAGTCTGCTGCTGGAAAAACGTATGTGTTATGGCTTTACACACCCTGCTGTAATGTGGATAGAGAGTTACTTGTCTAACAGAACACAGAGGGTGTTATTTAATTGAAGCCTCTCAAACATAATCCAGGTAGAATCAGGAATTCCCCGGGGCAGCTGCTTAGGCCCCTTGCTCTTTTCAATCTTTTCTAACGACATGTCACTGACTTTGAGTAAAGCCATTGTGTCTATGTATGCGGATAACTCAACACTATAAACGTCAGCTACTACAGCGACTGAAATAACTGCAATGCTTAACAAAGAGTTTCAATTAGTTTCAGAGTGGGCGCCAAGTAATAAGTGAGCCCTAAATATTTCTAAAACTAAAAGCATTGTATTTGGGACAAATCATTCACTAAACCCTAAACCTCAACTAAATCCTGTGATAAATAATGTGGAACTTGAGCAACTTGGTCAAAACATGGTCAAAACATATTGATACAACTGTAGCTAAGATGGGGAAAGGTATGTCCATAAGGAAGTGTTGCTCTGCCTTCTTAACAGCACTATCAACAAGGCAGGTCCTACAGGCCCTAGTTTTGTTGCACCTTGACTACTGTTCAGTCGTGTGGTCAGGTGCCACAAAAAATGACGAGGAAAATTGCAATTGATTCAGAACAGGGCAGTACGGCTGGCTTTTGGATGTACATAGAGAGCTAATATTAAAAATATGTATGTCAATCTCTTCTGGCTCAAAGTGGAGGAGAGATTGTTCGAATACTGTATGCTACATACTTAATGAGTATATACTACATACTATATACTATTAGTTCATTTGAGTATACTGTAAACGAACGGTATCCTTTCAGTTGAGCATACTAGCGCTACGCCTGTCTACCGGAAGTTTATGCTGTTGCTATGCAACGTCTTGCTAGCTTGTTAGCATAAAAAATTACTCGCTAGACATTTTACGACTTCGGGTGTGGTTGTAAATTGAATATGGAGTGCCAGAGTGCGCTCTGGTCATTCATAAATTCAGAGCTTGTCAGATTGTCTGTTCGTAAAGCGTTCAGAGTGCACACTGGATGCTTTGGCCGAGGAGTAGTGTTAATCTGAGCATTCCGACCATCGCAACGGCAGTCAAGTACACAAGGTAACTGGCTAGCTACTTTCAGACACAAGTGAGAGAATACCTCACTCTGACCATTTTACTCGCCCTAGCAGAGCTGGTAAGGCTGTTTTCATGTTATCCAGAGCGTTGGTGACTAACTGTGCTGCTGGCAACAATTGAATAATGCTTTTTTGTTGATGTTTACTGACACCGGCCATATTCAACAAGTGTTGAGCGTTCGTAAATTCATCAGTTATTCTGCACTCTGGCACACTAGCTAACATGCAGGTAACGTAAACTCACGTAAACTCATACATCGCCTTGGTCCGTACAATTGCATGATCAATTACATGATCTAAACGCTGCCAATTTCTGCATAATTCAAGCAGGCGATGAGCCCCGTCGGGTCTTTTTAAAAATGGCGGGTGGTGAAGCGAAACTAATGCGTGATAGTGAGAAGGAGAGATGTCGTGTGGGAAAATAGCTTTTTTTCACTCGATCTGTCCAATTTATCACCTTATCGCCTCTAATCACCTCTAAAATGTAAATAAAACACTATAAAGAGTTTATATAATGTGTCATTACATACCTATTTGAAGGTTTGTGTCGAATTTGAATCGGGTTTTTAGGGCGGTGCTAAAGTAAACAATGGCTTTGAGAATGATGATCACATGCAATGATGACGCAAAAAATGACTAGGTATCCCCCCTTACCCCCGTCACTGTCCATTTCTTGTTTTTAAACGATGATAGAAGTGCTACACCTGGTGGAGAGAGATTGTAAGACAGAAATAGTTGCTTTATGCGTGCTGTACATTACGACATGACATGTCCCGATGTAATGGAGGGTCCGTTTTTTCAACTTTTCTCCAATACTATAGAGCCATTACCATTTTGATCAACGCTTGAATAGAAACCTAGTTCACACCCCCGATTTTGACGTCAACACAGTCGCTACAGTCCCATTAGTTTTCTTTGTAGCCTCGTTTGAATGTTGCGGTTGCGCACATTTGTACGGAATGGGGTAAGTTTACATTACCTACTGCTGTAATGATATGCTATGTGGTTTGTAAAGATAGTGTAGCCAACAAATTGTCAGCCAACATAACATGTAGTGTAACCTACTTGAAAAGTCATTACTTTATTACATTGCTCAACATTTTCTTAATATTTGTCACAATTAGTTAAAGCAATGAATTTCTATCCCCTCTCGTGGGACTTTGGCTGCATATTTTCCGCCATTTTCTACAGATCTGAAAAAGTTGTGAAGCCAGGACCATTTTCTAAAGAATTGCATTATGATTTGCATTATTAAAAGCACGGAAATAGTGTCCACTGCTTGTATACTTTGTATTTTGTCGAATGACGTACGACATCCGGAAACTTTTGGCATACTAACTACATCCATACTATGACCAATAAGCACACTGCATACTTAATTTAAGTCACAAATACATTTACATTTACATTTAAGTCATTTAGCAGACGCTCTTATCCAGAGCGACTTACAAATTGGTGCATTCACCTTATGACATCCAGTGGAACAGCCACTTTACAATAGTGCATCTAAATCTTTTAAGGGGGGTGAGAAGGATTACTTTATCCTATCCTAGGTATTCCTTAAAGAGGTGGGGTTTCAGGTGTCTCCGGAAGGTGGTGATTGACTCCGCTGTCCTGGCGTCGTGAGGGAGTGTGTTCCACCATTGGGGAGCCAGAGCAGCGAACAGTTTTGACTGCGCTGAGCGGGAACTGTACTTCCTCAGTGGTAGGGAGGCGAGCAGGCCAGAGGTGGATGAACGCAGTGCCCTTGTTTGGGTGTAGGGCCTGATCAGAGCCTGGAGGTACTGAGGTGCCGTTCCCCTCACAGCTCCGTAGGCAAGCACCATGGTCTTGTAGCGGATGCGAGCTTCAACTGGAAGCCAGTGGAGAGAGCGGAGGAGCGGGGTGACGTGAGAGAACTTGGGAAGGTTGAACACCAGACGGGCTGCGGCGTTCTGGATGAGTTGTAGGGGTTTAATGGCACAGGCAGGGAGCCCAGCCAACAGCGAGTTGCAGTAATCCAGACGGGAGATGACAAATGCCTGGATTAGGACCTGCGCCGCTTCCTGTGTGAGGCAGGGTCGTACTCTGCGGATGTTGTAGAGCATGAACCTACAGGAACGGGCCACCGCCTTGATGTTAGTTGAGAACGACAGGGTGTTGTCCAGGATCACGCCAAGGTTCTTAGCGCTCTGGGAGGAGGACACAATGGAGTTGTCAACCGTGATGGCGAGATCATGGAACGGGCAGTCCTTCCCCGGGAGGAAGAGCAGCTCCGTCTTGCCGAGGTTCAGCTTGAGGTGGTGATCCGTCATCCACACTGATATGTCTGCCAGACATGCAGAGATGCGATTCGCCACCTGGTCATCATAAGGGGGAAAGGAGAAGATTAATTGTGTGTCGTCTGCATAGCAATGATAGGAGAGACCATGTGAGGTTATGACAGAGCCAAGTGACTTGGTGTATAGCGAGAATAGGAGAGGGCCTAGAACAGAGCCCTGGGGGACACCAGTGGTGAGAGCGCGTGGTGAGGAGACAGATTCTCGCCACGCCACCTGGTAGGTGCGACCTGTCAGGTAGGACGCAATCCAAGCGTGGGCCGCGCCGGAGATGCCCAACTCGGAGAGGGTGGAGAGGAGGATCTGATGGTTCACAGTATCGAAGGCAGCCGATAGGTCTAGAAGGATGAGAGCAGAGGAGAGAGAAATAGTGTGGTTAGTGCGGTTAGTATGAGTATTCAAACACAGCTATTGACTTCATCACTACTTATGAGAGGTATTGACATGTTGAATGCACCGAGCTGTTTGTTTGAACTACTGGCACACAGCTCAGATATCCATGCATACCCCACAAGACATGTCACAAGAGGTCTCTTCACAGTTCCCAAGTCCAGAACAGACTATGGGAGGCACACAGTAATACATAGAGCCATGACTACATGGAACTTTATTCCACATCAAGTAACTGATGCATGCAGTAAAATTAGTTTGAAAACCCCCATAAAAATCAACTTATGGAACAGCGGGGACTGTGAAGCAACACAAACATAAGCACAGACACATACACACACACAATAACATACGCACTATACACACACACATACACATGGATTTAGTACTGTAGATATGTGGTAGTGGTGGAGTAGGGGCCCGAGGGAACACAGTGTGTTGTGAAATCTGTGAACGTACTGTAATGTTTTTAAAATTGTATAAACTACCTTAATTTTGCTGGAGCCCAGGAAGAGTATGGGGATCCATAATGGGGATCCATAATAAATACAAATACAAATACTCACGTTCTGGCAACAGTTGTTTTACAGTTGTTTTATAAAATGTTCAATATATTTCTTTAAACATCCTGTGTTGAGTACTTAGTCTTTTACCAGTGATATGTTCTAGGAGCTGAGATGTCTACCCTTGGTATGTTGATATTTTTGGGAGAAATTACAAACATTGATAAAGTATTTATAAAGTATAAATAGCCCTAATTTTAGATTGGGGACTGCAAATGCACTTGACTAATGATTAGTAAATGGTGTATAAGGACCTATATTAAACATCTAAAGAATTATCTTATGAATCATTAATACATCATTTAAAGTTGTTTATAAATGTGTGAATTACAAGCTTACAATGTTTACAAATGTACGATTAATGTTTAATAAATGTTTGTAAATGCCTTTTAAATGGTTTATTTATGAACATTATTGTAAAGTGTTACCCACCCAGGGTAAACAATGACCAGAGCAGAGGAAAGTGTGAAAAAGCATGTCAACGTTAGCTTCAAAAGAGAGTTTGGCTGTCTCTCTCTTTCTCAATCTCTCTTTCTCTATGCCCCCCCTTTCGCTCTCTGACTTTCTCTTGATAGCTTTCTCTCTCTCTCTCTCTCTCTCTCTCTCTCTCTCTCTCTCTCTCTCTCTCTCTCTCTCTCTCTCTCTCTCTCTCAATTAAATTACATTCAAGGGGCTTTACTGGCATGGGAAACATATGTTAGTGACGTAGATAATATACAAATGTGAAATAAACAATTAAATGAACAGTAAATATTACACTCACAGAAGTTCCAAAGAATAATGACATTACAAATGTCATGTTAAGTATATATGCCGTTTTGTAACGATTTGCAAATGGTTAAATGACAACAGGGAAAATAAATAAACATAAATGTGGGTTGTGTTTAGAATGGTGTTTGTTCTTCACTGGTGGCAACAGGTCACAAATCTGGCTGCTGTGATGGAACACTGTGGTATTTCACCCAGTAGATATGGGAGTTTATCAAAATCGGGTTTGTTTTCAAATACTTTGTGGATCTTTGTCATCTGAGGGAAATATGTGTATCTAATATGGTCATACATTTGGCAGGAGGTTAGGAAGTGCAGCTCATTTTCCACCTCATTTTGTGGGCAGTGTGCACATAGCCTGTCTTCTTTTGAGAGTCAGGTCTTTATACGGATGCCTTTCTCAATAGCAAGGCTATGCTCACTGAGTCTATACATTGTCAAAGCTTTCCAACCTGTTGTGACTAGGGGGCAGTATTTAAATTTTTGGAGAACAAAACTTTGCTAGAATATGCATATAATTGACAGCTTAGTATAGAAAACACTCTAAAGTTTCCAAAACTGTAAACATATTGTCTGTGAATATAACAGAACTGATGTTGCAGGCGAAAGCCTGAGAAATATCCAATCCGGAAGTGCCCCATTTTTGAAAGCGCTGATTTCCAATGAGTCCCTATTAAGCAGTGAATGGGCTATCACCAGATTACTCTTTCTCTTCCCAAAGGTTTCTGCTGTGATGGCATTTATGTTGAAGAATACCTGTGGACATTGTGCAAGTGGTCACCCAGAGAGATTCTAGTGTAAAATACAGAGGTAGTACTTTCCTACTGAAAAAAATTGGATGGATATATTATCAAATAGATATTGGAAAACACCTTGAGGATTGATTATAAACAACGTTTGCCATGTTTCTGTCGATATTATGGAGCTAATTTGGAATATTTTTTCGTTTCGTGACTGCAATTTCTCTGATTTCTCGTGAAGAACTGCTATTTCGCCTACAAAAATGTATTTGGGGAAAAAAAGGAACATTTGCTATCTAACTGTCTCTGAAAATATCCAAAGCTCATCAAAGGTAAACGATTTAATTTGATTGCTTTTCTGATTTTCGTGACCAAGTTACCTGCTGCTAGCTGGACAAAATGCTATGCTAGGCTATCGATAAACTTACACAAATGCTTGTCTAGCTTTGGCTGTAAAGCATATTTTGAAAATCTGACATGACAGGCTGATTAACAAAAGGATAAGCTGTGTCTCAATATATTTCATTTGTGATTTTCATGAATAGGAATATTTTCTAGGAATATTTATGTCCGTTGCGTTATGCTAATTAGTGTCAGACAATGATTATGCTGCCGCATGCGGGATGGGGAGTCACTAGAGGCTTTAGTTTGGGCAGTCACAGTGGTCAGGTATTCTGCCATTGTGTACTCTCTGTTTAGGGCCAAATAGCATTCTAGTTTGCTCTGTTTTTTTGTTAATTCTTTCCAATGTGTCAAGTAAATATATTGATATTTTCTCATGATTTGATTGGGTCTAATTGTGTTGCTGTCCTGTTTGTGAACAGAGCCCCAAGGACCAGCTTGCTTAGGGGACCCTTCTCCAGGTTATCTCTGTAGGTGATGGCTTTGTTACGGACGGTTTGGGAATCACTTCCTTTTAGGTGGTTGTAGAATTTAACTGCTCTTTTCTGGATTTGGATCATTTGCAGGTATCTGCATGCATTATTTGGTGTTTTGCGTTGTACACCGAGGATATTTTTGGAGAATTCTGCATGCGGAGTCTCAATTTGATATTTGAATTCTTGGTTGGTGAGCAGACCCCAGACCTCACAACCATAAAGGGCAATGGTCCTATAACTGATTCAAGTATTTTTAGCCAGATCCCCTCTCTCTCTCTCTCTCTCTCTCTCTCTCTCTCTCTCTCTCTCTCTCTCTCTCTCTCTCTGTCTCTCTGTCTCTGTTAACCAGATTGAATTTGGCAGTGTCTCTCCTCCAGTCTCTAACACATTCCTACCATCTGTTGGAACTGGCTGGCAGGCAGGGAGGAGGAGGAAGCAGTGGTATTTCCACGCTTTCTATAAATAGCTCATATGCCACAGTCAGTCAGTCATTCAGTCAGCCAGTCAGTCGGTCAGTCACTAACCTCGATCACTCCACACAATGGAACTATTCAGATGCCCCAAGACAAAGATCTAGGATCAGTTTCTGATCAGCGTCTAGAGGCAACTTCAACTCCCCAATCCCCCATCCATTCAGCTCGACAAGACAGGATGTGATGATGTGACTTGGACCTGACTAAGGTTTACAGTTTTTTACAATCGGCTTACAAGTGGAACTTGAGGCACTCTCAGTGAAACCATTAACTCATGTACCTAATCTTCAGACCTAATCTGTTGGCTGGGCTCCCTGCCTGTGCCATTAAACCCCTACAACTCATCCAGAACGCCGCAGCCCGTCTGGTGTTCAACCTTCCCAAGTTCTCTCACGTCACCCCGCTCCTCCGCTCTCTCCACTGGCTTCCAGTTGAAGCTCGCATCCGCTACAAGACCATGGTGCTTGCCTACGGAGCTGTGAGGGGAACGGCACCTCAGTACCTCCAGGCTCTGATCAGACCCTACACCCAAACAAGGGCACTGCGTTCATCCACCTCTGGCCTGCTCGCCTCCCTACCACTGAGGAAGTACAGTTCCCACTCAGCCCAGTCAAAACTGTTCGCTGCTCTGGCTCCCCAATGGTGGAACACACTCCCTCACGACGCCAGGACAGCAGAGTCAATCACCACCTTCAGGAGACACCTGAAACCCCACCTCTTTAAGGAATACCTAGGATAGGGTAAAGTAATCCTTCTCACCCCCCCCCCCTTAAAAGATTTAGATGCACTATTGTAAAGTGGCTGTTCCACTGGATGTCATAAGGTGAATGCACCAATTTGTAAGTCGCTCTGGATAAGAGCGTCTGCTAAATGACTTAAATGTAATGTAAATGCTTTCACTCAGTTTGCAATTGTAAAACACACTTTTTGCAAAACACTAAACACAGTTCTCTACATTAGACACATCATTCAAAACGAACAAGTCTTGTGTTTCGTTTGGAAAACACTGCCATTCAAAATGCCACACTCATTTACAGATTACCTACACCCAGTGCTCACGTGTGAAAACACATTGCTAATTTCTTCACTTAGAAATCAGAGATAGAGCACTATAAATAGGCTTCAGGTTGGCCTTCTTGTTTTGGACAACAATGGAAGCCAATTTTGGAGAGAGAGTTAGAGGAAGAGGAGTGAGAGTAAGAAAGGGACGAGGATGAGGACAAGGAGGAGGATGAAGAGGACGAGGATGAGGACAAGGACGAGGAGGATGAGGGGGAGCGGGAAGAGGATGAGGACGAGGAGTGGGACAAGGAAGAGGAGGAAGGAGAACAATCACAAATGAGATCCGGGCCATTTGGTCAACCATGGTTAGAGTTTCATATTGCACCCTAAATCTTGCACCCTAACCATTCACATCATGTTTTTGCAGAATTGCTAGACGACCCTTCAATGGAGGAAGAAACCAGCTGTTCACAGCAGAGCAGGAACAACACATAGTGAATGAGGTCATTTCAAACAACAGCATATGTTTATGACAACTGCAGCACCACATCATCACTGACAACACAACATTCAGTAACATAAATAGGGTGAGTTTATCCGGACTTGGCCGTCTCCTGAAACGCCATCATATTCGTATGCAGCAGCTCTACAGAGTACCATTTGAGCCAAATTCTGACAGTGAAACAACTGCGCTATGAATACGTACAAGTAAGCTATACTATCCTGTCATTGGTACTGTATTCCAGTGTATTGTGCTACACATTGACTGCTCTCTGTCTTCATACTGTCATACAATAATGTTTTGTCTTGTCTGTTTCAGAGAGTTATGGAACTAGATGCTGCTGCAGAGGATCATGATTTCGTCTACGTTGATGAGGTCGACTTTAAATAGTGTAATGTGGTGTGTGCTGGTGGCAGGGAAGTCAGGCGCAGGAGAATGAACTTGGTAAAAACAGAGCTGTTTAATAAACATCAAAACCTCCAAAAACCAAAGTATACAAAATAACAAATAGAAGGTGCAAAACCCGTCGCACACCAGAATAACAATAAACACCTACATACAACAAACATTAAACAAACATGAGGGGAAACAGAGGGGAAACAGAGGGGAAACAGAGGGGAAACAGAGGGGAAACAGAGGGGAAACAGAGGGGAAACATGAGGGGAAACAGAGGGGAAACAGAGGGGAAACAGAGGGGAAACATGAGGGGAAACAGAGGGGAAACAGAGGGGAAACATGAGGGGAAACATAGGGGAAACATGAGGGGAAACAGAGGGGAAACAGAGGGAAACAGAGGGGAAACAGAGGGGAAACATGAGGGGAAACAGAGGGGAAACAGAGGGGAAACAGAGGGGAAACATGAGGGGAAACAGAGGGGAAACAGAGGGGAAACAGAGGGGAAACAGAGGGGAAACAGAGGGGAAACAGAGGGAAACAGAAACATGAGGGGAAACATAGGGGAAACAGAGGGAAACAGAGGGGAAACAGAGGGAAACAGAGGGGAAACAGAGGGGAAACAGAGGGGAAACAGAGGGGAAACATGAGGGGAAACAGAGGGGAAACAGAGGGGAAACAGAGGGAAACAGAGGGAAACAGAGGGGAAACAGAGGGGAAACATGAGGGGAAACAGAGGGGAAACAGAGGGGAAACAGAGGGGAAACAGAGGGGAAACAGAGGGGAAACATGAGGGGAAACAGAGGGGAAACAGAGGGGAAACAGAGGGGAAACAGAGGGGAAACAGAGGGGAAACATGAGGGGAAACATGAGGGGAAACAGAGGGGAAACAGAGGGGAAACAGAGGGGAAAATACACAAGATGTAAGTGATGGGATTGGAACCAGGTGTGTAGGAAGACAACACACAACCAATGGAAAATGAAGACCTCATAGGACACCGCATTATCGTCAATGTCCCTGGACAGCGTGGTGACAACATCAGAATGTGTGCAGCCATTAGTCAGAATGGTGTCCTTCATCGCTTGTGATGTTGATGAGGGGCTGTGGCCAGACCCAAAATGGAGACAGGATGCACCCTAATTGTTTTTTTCTTTATAGTAACAAGCCTATTTGTTTATCTTCTACTGTATTTATTTTGTCTGTTACTGTTCATCCCAAAATCTGGATGAAAATACAAAATACTATGTTTTGAGAAAGAAATACATGACATTTATCCCCCTTTGCATTTCTGTTTATAGTGTAAATATACACTGAATATGCATACATGCTGTATATATTTTTGCATATACATGTACGTGTGAGTGCTATGACAAACTGCTGTGGACTTCTTCACTGCACACTGAACATTTAAAAGACACAAGATAGTAGTGTTTTACATTTGTCACATCCGTGTGTATTTGGCATGTATAAGAGCTAATCATTTGATGTTTTGTGTGTAGTGTTGATGCAAAAACACAATTTTGAGAAGTGTAAAAATAGTTTTGAATGAAGTGTTTGGTTTTGCATGTGTGACGTTTCGCATGTTGTGTGTGTTTCGGGGTTTTGTGTGTAGAGTCTAGAGAAAAGGAGCCATAGTTTCAGAAATCATGTGGAAGCAATTGTCAAAAACAGTAATATGAAGTCTTTGACTAACTGGTAAACGTTGGATTAGATTGTGGATCCACAGAGGAACCCACAACCCAGTCTCTTTTCTATTACTCTACTCCTCCATTCTCTCTCTTTCTACCTCTCACACTCTGTCTGTCATACACATGTCCACATTAGTGGAAAAAGTACCCAATTGTCATATTTGAGTAAAAGTAAAGATACCTTAATAGAAAATGACTCAAGTAAAAGTGAAAGTCACCCATTAAAATACTACTTGAGAAAAAGTCTAAAAGTATTTGGTTTTAAATGTACTTAAGTATCAAAAGTAAATGTAATTGCTAAAATATACTCAAGTATCAAAACTCTAAGTAAAAGTATAATTAATTTCAAATTCCTTATTTAAACAAACCGGATGGAACAATTTTCTTGTTTTATTTTATTTACGGATAGCCAGGGGCACACTCCAACACTGAGACATCATTTACAAACAAAGCATGTGTGTTTAGTGTGTCCGCCTGATCAGAGGCTGTAGGTGTGACCAGGGATGTTCTCTTGATAAGTTCATGAATTGGACAATTTTCCTGTCCTGCAAAGCATTCGAAATGAAATGACTACTTTTGGGTGTCAGGGAAAATGTATGGATTAGAAAGTACATTATTTTATTTTGGGAATGTAGTAAAGTAAAAGTAAAAGTAGTCAAAAATATATCAATAGTAAAGTAAAATACAAAAAACGACTTAAGTAGTACTTTAAAGTATTTTTACTTAAAAACAAATACTTTATACCGCTGCATGTACATTAACTTAATCTCTCTCTCTCTCTCATCCCTGGGGGGTTAGGACTAAATTATGCACATTCACTAATTAATGATTCCAATTGTCAAAGCTATTTGGATGAAGTTGCTCCCAGAGTTTTGTTTTCCCCTCCACTTGTTAAGGTTAGTATTCAAAGAGGGGAGGCTGATTCTAGATATGTGCCTAACAGCAAACTTAAGTCATTATTGAACATCATGTCCAAGCAGTAAGAGGCACTGCACTGCATTGAGTACATGCAGTCCTCTCTTGCCCTGGCAGCTTTGGTTGTGAAGTGGTCTTTCTAAAGATGCTGTACTGCCACCTAGAGGCAGGCATTGAAAAGTGACACAAAGTGTACACTTGTTCAGTACTCCTCACAAATGTAGAAGTATTGGATTGGTGTTTAATATGTTGCATTTATTTATTGAACATCAAAATATACAATCTACTTGCAGTGAAGCCGCTTAACATCCACATCACATCCAGTCATCCAACAGACTCCCATCCAGAGCAACCCACAGAGGCAACCAGGGTCAACGTCCCGCTCAAGGGCACATCAACTGATCCTCCACAAGGCCAAAAATGGGGACCCAAATCAGCAACCCACAAGCTACCGGCCCAAGCTCCCAACCACTAGGCCACCAGTCCCCAAAGATCCCCTCCACAGCCCCCGAGAGCCACCCCTCAACCATCCGAGACCCCCCTTGCCCCCCCCCCAAATGAAAACAGCACAAACAACAATGCAAAAAACTAAAGACATCAAGGACAACGAAAATCACAACAGCAAGGCCAATGAATATGCTTGAGTGCATGCATGACACTACTTTCATGTGTTCATGTGTGTGTGTGTGTGTCCGTGCATGTGCACGTGCTCGCATCTGAATGCGAGTGTGTGTATATGCATGTGCACACACACAGAGGCAGACAGGCACCAGATGCAACAACCCTGCCCTCAGCGTCTCACAAACTCCACTCCCACTTGTCTCCAATTCCACATCCCAACCCCCAGCTTCCCTCAGCCCATCCCACCTTTCTCTGCTGACCACCCTCTTCAGATTTCTATGCGCAATATATCTTTCAACTATGCTGTGATGTTTAACATACAATTTGAATCTATGTAATCGAATAGAATCCACAGATTACTAGTTGAAGTTAAATACTTTTACTAAGATAATTAGTATATTATTGACTGGCGAGGTCTTTGGTTATTGGATTGGTGTTAGCATGGGCTAAAGGGAGTTTCCATATACCAAAAATGTCCCTTCAAAACCATGAAAGAAAGTGAACAAGTGCAAATGCACATCAGAAGAAAGGAGAGGTAAATGAAACGCATCCACAGTAAGCAACCGCATCTCAAGATTCAAATGCAAATCCACAAGATGTCCATAAGATGGCATCAGAGCATTCAAGAAGGCAAATCCCTTATAGGCCTACATTGATTTATTCTAAGGACAGCTGCGCTGTGAAGGAGGATAGAGCACTTGAGAAACAAGATAACCGTTGAATGGCAACGGCAAGGTTGTGCTGGGAGAAAATAAATTGTATTGATTAATCAGTTTACTCCACTTGTAAATGTGTCCTTGTACGTGTTGAACTTGGCCTTCTGTGGTCGTTTAAACCAAGGTTGGAAGGTGAGAGAAAGTTACGGCTCACAGCCAGTGGATAAAGTAGTGTATTAAAGCTTCAGTATAATGTCCTAAATGACTAGTCCAAGGTCTGATTAGTTTATTTAATTATAAAGATGACCTTGGTTATTCTATGTCTACCTATGGTTGACTTTGGAGTGTGGACGGCTGAAGATAGGGCTTTGTTACCAGTCCGTTGTGTACCCACAGTCCTGAGGCAAATACTGTGTCTAATGATGTGGACTACGTTAAAGTATCAATATGTCCCTAGTCTCTCTCTCTCTCTCTCTCTAATGAGGTCAAATACTGTATTTAATGATGTGGACTACGTTAAATAATCAAGATGTCCCCAGTCTCTCTCTCTCTCTCTCTCTCTCTCTCTCTCTCTCTCTCTCTCTCTCTCTCAAATGATGGCAAATATGCTTTTTGGTGCTCGTTGAACAACTTTCTCTGAAACCTTAAGAATAGTCAGAATTGTTGTTTTTGAAAGCTGTAGAGCTATAGGGACAGCCATGTGCTTTGGCTGATAGCAAGTCCGTAATTCGTCAAATGATTTGATTAATGTTTTTGTCATGTCTTATCGCTGCAATATGTACATTTTTGGGCTACCCCAAAAAGTTGTAGATCTGTCATTCTTAATGAAAGCAAGTCTAAGAAGCACTATATTTCTTCTATGTGCTCTATTTGTATGCCTCCCATTCTTAAGTCTTTTACTTTCGATCACCTTCAAACAGCTGAAAATACAATATTTTTGTTTTATGGAAAATATATTCCACAGTGGTTTAGATGGTAAAATGACTCTCTACACTATACTTGCTTATTTTGTCACATAAACTGAAATTAAGCAAACTATTAGAATTTTAGCAACCACGAAATGGCGGAGCGATTTCTGAATAGTGCATCTTTAATGACAAATAACTTAAACAGTATGTTACTATATCAAAGAGGGGTTTGTAATTGTGGAGAAAGGAGGAGTGAAGAGAGGAGAGGAGAGAAAATAATAAGTGGTGAGGGGAGGGAAGGGTAGAAGAGAAGAGGAGATACATGGACTGTGGAGAGAAGAAGGGAGGCAAGAGAGATGGGAGAGCAGATAAGAGTTATGGATAATAGTAGATACCGACACAGAGAGGAGAGAAGACAGGAGACAGACAAAGAACAGAGAAAAAGAGAGGAGCAGAGAGAGGAGAGGAGGGTGGGAAAGGAGAAAGGGAGGAGAGTATATGAGTAAAGTTATCTGTGTGTGTTGTATGATTGACATTAGAAGCTGGGTGAAGGCTTAATCTGTGATCTGAAAGGAGTGTGTCCCTATTGCATTGTAATTACAGCAGAGCATTGTAATTAGTGCTTATAATGATCACACACACTCCACCTCTGAGCTTTACTCAAGGTCTTCAGAGGTAGTGAAAACACAACACTGCGGCAGATTACTCATTGTTATTCCTTCCTCTGTGTCATTGTATGCCTTTGTTCTTATGTTCACTGACTGCTGTCGGTTCAGCCCCTCTGTCTGTGTGTGTGTGTGTGTGTGTGTGTGTGTGTGTGTGTGTGTGTGTGTGTGTGTGTGTGTGTGTGTGTGTGTGTGTGTGTGTGTGTGTGTGTGTGTGTGTGTGTGTGTGTGTGTGTGTGTGTGTGTGTGTGTGCATGCTTGTGTGTGTGTGTGTGTGTTTCTACTCCGAGGTGTATGGGAATCATCAAACAGTGACAAGTCACTCGTTGATTGTATTTGCAGGTGTGCAGGTACCACCAGGAACATTTGTGGAAAGAATGGGTTGCTGAACCTGGCTGAGGTTGTGAACTAAACTGTTTGGTACTGTATGTACTACTTACGATTTGCTCAACCATCTAAAACAAATTGTTAATGCAATTCAAACTGAAAAAAACATGAGCAACAAACACGGCACCCTGTAACATCCATTCATACAAACAGTAATAACATGATGATTTATACGATGTCAGTGTGTGTGTGTGTGTGTGTGTGTGTGTGTGTGTGTGTGTGTGTGTGTGTGTGTGTGTGTGTGTGCGCCGTACTTCTGTATGTATGTTAATAGAAATGTGTGTGTGTGGTAAAGTCTGAGTAATACCAGCATGCAATGATCAAATGAGTAAACTGGGTCTGATTCCTGTGTAATGTGTGGCAGTGAGCCGTAACTAACAGGGAACGCCATATCTAATTCAACTAGAACACGGACCACCTAACCAGGCCAAACTACTGTATACCACAGACAGCTGGAATCATGGCCAATGAACAGACAGATATGAAAACACATGCAGACAAACACAGACACGGACATATGAACGCACGCAGGAAAACACAGACACGGACATATGAACGCACGCAGGAAAACACAGACACGGACATATGAACGCACGCAGGAAAACACAGACACGGACATATGAACGCACGCAGGAAAACACAGACACGGACATATGAACGCACGCAGGAAAACACAGACACGGACATATGAACGCACGCAGGAAAACACAGACACGGACATATGAACGCACGCAGGAAAACACAGACACGGACATATGAACGCACGCAGGAAAACACAGACACGGACATATGAACACACGCAGGAAAACACAGACACGGACATATGAACGCACGCAGACAAACACAGACACGGACATATGAACACACGCAGACAAACACAGACACGGACATATGAACGCACGCAGGAAAACACAGACACGGACATATGAACGCACGCAGGAAAACACAGACACGGACATATGAACGCACGCAGACAAACACAGACACGGACATATGAACGCACGCAGACAAACACAGACACGGACATATGAACACACGCAGGAAAACACAGACACGGACATATGAACGCACGCAGACAAACACAGACACGGACATATGAACGCACGCAGGAAAACACAGACACGGACATATGAACGCACGCAGGAAAACACAGACACGGACATATGAACGCACGCAGACAAACACAGACACGGACATATGAACGCACGCAGGAAAACACAGACACGGACATATGAACGCACGCAGGAAAACACAGACACGGACATATGAACGCACGCAGACAAACACAGACACGGACATATGAACGCACGCAGGAAAACACAGACACGGACATATGAACACACGCAGGAAAACACAGACACGGACATATGAACGCACGCAGACAAACACAGACACGGACATATGAACGCACGCAGGAAAACACAGACACGGACATATGAACGCACGCAGACAAACACAGACACGGACATATGAACGCACACGGACATATGAACGCAAAAATACCATGGGAGTCCTCTAACATTTGGGAATCCTATTGATCAAACAACCATAAACAGGTAGGCTACCTTTCCCGATATGCACATCAACATCAACAAGATCAACAACTAATGCAAGTCAGAGCAAGATGAGATCAAAACTAATGAAGAAACATTAGATAAAGCCTCTCAAAATTGCACTGATAAACGATTGGGAATAGCCTGCTCGTCCTTCTGCAGCTTGCCTGCCAATGCATGTGTTGTCCCAACCAAGCACCCAAACTAACAGGCTCAAGTTGGCTAGCTAGCTACTTTCAGACACAAATGAGAGAACACCTCACTGACCACTTTACTCCCCCTAGCAGAGCTGGTTAGGTTGTTTACATGTTATATAGAGTGTTCACATCAAATCAAATTGTATTTGTCACATGACAAAATGACAAAAACAGGTGACAAAAACAGGTGTAGACCTCGTGAATAAAACAGGTGTAGACCTCGTGAATAAAACAGGTGTAGACCTTACAGTGAAATGCTTACCAACAATGATTTAGGAAGTTTTAAGAAAAAAAAGTATTAAAAAAATAGATACGTAATTTATTTCAAATAAAAGTAACAAATAATTAAACAGCAGCTGTAAAATAACAATAGCGAGGCTGTATACAAGGGGTATGATTGCTTCTTTCATATCTCCAAAGTAGTTAAAACGCTGTCAGTTCCACTTTAAAGATCATATCACCTCCACCTTTCTCAACACCCCCAGTAAGCTTGGGGCCCTGGGTCTGAACCCCACCCTGTGCAACTGGGTCCTGGACTTCCTGACGACCCCAGGTAGTGAAGGTAGGCAACAACACCATGAGGGCCCCACAAGGGTGCGTGGTGAGCCCCCTCCTGTACTTTCCGTTCACCCATATATGCGTGGCCACGCACGTCTCCAACTTAATCATCAAGTTTGCAGATGACACAACAGTGGTAGGCCTGATTACCACCAACGATGAGACAGCCTACAGGGAGGAGGTGAACAAAGAGAGCATGGAGAGCATGCCACCTTCCACATTGACGGGGTGCAGTGGAGA